>NC_029774.3:40729065-40744230 GCF_000817695.3 Arachis duranensis
GAGAGAGAGAGAGAGAGAGAGAGAGTAATAGATTCAAAATAATGAAGGGGAGAGCATTCGTGCTTCGAATTAGGACAAAATTATCATCAGATTTACAGTCAGAAAAATCTGACAGTAAACCATTGTGGGTTACTATAACACAACGTTTTCACTAAATGGGTTTACCAGTAGATTTATCCACGTAAATTCGATACAAACTTATGCTCCTATTTTGTTTTGTTTTCCTCCAATTATTACTGGCGAATTTACCATCGGAAACATAAATCCACTAGTAATAATTAACCTGACAAATTCGACGCCTTTGTTGCCGATAAATTTGCTGCTACTCTGTGACCCTAAATTCGACGATAAAACCGAAGGTACTCAGCATTTTTTTTGTAGTGCCTATGCTATCTATTACTCATAACCATGGGATACATTATATAGATATTGTTGATCTTCTTTGTCAAATAGGAATGATCTTATTTTAAAAGGTTATATTCATTTGTATTTCAAAAGATGTTAGCAAAGACAGTAGGTATATGAGAAGAAAGTTTCTGACCTTGTTTTATCTAAATAAATCTTATAAATGTATCTTGTTAAAAAAATATTGTGGGAATATTGAAGAGAGTTTGAGAAAGGTCCAAAAGAATGAACCAATATATTTATATCTATTAGATTGTCTTTTGGTTGATAAGATAAGGACTATTCCTATTTTAAAAAAAATGATTTATCCCTTATTAGTATAAGAGATAAACCTTTGAAGTAAACCTATAAGATCCAAATATCTAAAAAAATATTATGTAGGTATATTTAAAAGAGCACAATTGATGAAAGATAAGTGTCAAAGTTGTCTTCATCGCATCATGAGAACACTTGGAAGGATATGAATCTTATCTAAAGATAAAGCAGCTTAGAAATTCTCCTAAAGAAAATTTAAAAATATTTCAAAATCCTAAAAAATCTTAATTTTTCAAATATCATTGTCAGCTCCATCTGAATCTCAAACTAAGGCACCTTAGAAGATTTCTTGCATTCTAAAAGGACTTCACCTAAAATCCATAATGAATATATATCATCTCAGCTGAATGAGATAAAAGAGGAACTAGAAGTCAAGAAAGAATGAGAGAATCTCAGAAAGGATCAGAACTTGCTTTTATACATGAGCTCTAATTTCAAAATCTCTATTGTTTATCTAATGAGACATCTCTAAACGGTTCTGTATTTACATAATGTAGGTAAGTATCGTTCATTAGAACTATCTTAGGACATGCATGTGCATATTACACGAGCTGCTCTAAAGTCTCAAATGCATTTGAGAATGTCTGTGACAATCTTCAGATCTACTTCTAAAATTTTAAGAGAAATTTGAGTTTTTGGGGACCTTAAAAAGTCTGTGATTTTATAGCTCAGAAATCAACATAACTCAAAGCAAGTGAAAAAGCATCAAGAACGTATATCCACTGTTGTTTAAAAAGCAAGGGAAAATCAAAACATGTCAGAGACGTTCTCGAGGAACGTTTATCAGTGATGTTAGTTACCAAACCCTTAACTTCCATGTTCCATAACTCCCTAACCTATATAAACATCTTTTCTTCTACCTTCACCCTTTTCGCTCTCTGTGATGCGTGAGCATCTTGTACCTTTTTTCTTATTATTTTCTAGTTATTTTTAGTTATATTTTATTTAGTTATACTTAGTTTTAGTGCAAAAACCCTCTATGGATGCTACTTTGAGTTATTTTAGTGTTTTTATAATTTCAGGTGAAATTCGAAGCAGTTTGGCAGAGTTTGGAGCTAAAAACAGAAAAGCTGGCGTACTCCTCTTGGGGCGCTAAACGTCAAGCTAGTGTTTAGCACCAACAGCAAGCACAAAGTTACTCCCTCTAGGGCACTAAATGCCCAATATGGCATTTAGCGCCAGCAAGCTTGGTCCGAATGTGAAAAGCCCACTCTTGAAGCATCTCTAGTGGATTTAGCATTTATCATTAGTTATATTCTTTTTTTAATTTTTATTTATAAACAATATCTTTTAGCCTTAGGATTTATTATTTTATTTTATTTCTGAATCAAATTAGGTTATTATAAAAGGGAAAAGATCCATCTGGATTCGGATCTTCTCTCTTCCACACAACATACTTTTTAGAACCCTAGTTTTCTCTGTAAGCCATGAGCTACTAAACCTATTTGGTTAAGGTTAGGAGCTCTGTTTATTTCTATGGATTAAGATTATTGCTTTTCTATTTTAATTAATGTATTGATTCAATTTCAAGGATTGCTTTTGTTCTTAATCTTATGAATCTAGGTGGAACGAGAGTATGACCCATATTTTACATGAGTTCTTTGATTTTCGAGAGAGTTATCTCGCTTGAACAATAGCTTGAAAATAAATTCCTCCTAAATTTCTTATTACATGAACTAATTGGGATATGTGACATATACTCCTGTTAGCCTTGTGTAATTAGGGTTTTTGTGGCTATAAACTAGTTTTGCACTTAACCCTCTACTCGGAATTATGACCATGAGAGTGGCAGTTGATAAAGGTTAGAGGAAGCTAAATCACTAAGAGATTAGGGTTTAGTCATTTACAGTTTGCCATGAAATGAATCATGCATTATTAAAATAGTTGGTAAGAACTTGTAATCCAGAAAAGTAAACATCTCTGAAGCCTTAACTGTGTTCTCTTACTGTTTTCACACCAAACCAATTACTTGCTTTCTTTATGCTTTCAATTATTGCTTTATGTGTTTTCAACCATCAACAACCTTTTTCTATTTGCCTGACTAAGCCAATTGGATAGCCATTGTTTCTTAGTCCAACAATCCTCGTGGGATTGACTCTCACTCTCCTGAGGTATTACTTGGAAGACCCGGTACACTTGCCGGTTAAGCTGTGAGAATTTTAAATCCCGCACTAAGTTTTTGGCGCCATTACCGGGGATTGTTTGTGATTGACAACTACTAGTTGTCTGGTTGATTAGATTAGGTATTTTTCTTAGTTTTGTTTATTTAAATTTTCTTTTAATTTTTTATTTTAGTTTTATTTATTTTCCCTTTATTTCTGATTTTAAGTTTGGTGCCCTTTAGTGTTTTTCTCTTTTTATTTTTTTGAATTTTTTAGTGTATTTTTCTTTTAGTTTTCAAAATTTTAGGTTTCTTTCCCATTCTTATTTTCAAAAGTTTTAATTTAATTGCTTACTTTAATTATTTTTATTGCTTTTTTTACATAGGATATCTCACTGGGAGCTCTTTATACTTTGACATAGAGACTCCCACTTTTCTTGTCTCTTGTTTGTTTATGAGCAGGAACAAGGATAAAGAACCTCTTCTTGAGTTTGATTCCAAATCTAAAAGGGCCTTCAGGCGGCGTTTGCAACAAGTTAGAGCTTACAAAGCCGGAGAGAACCTCGGGAAAACTTTTGAGAAGGAAGCTATGGATGCTAATGGTGGAAACCCAAACGCTAATGAGCATGCAAGGAGAACGCTTGGCTCATGCACTTCACCCACGCTTGACTTCTATGGGTGTAGTATAGCTATACATGCCATTGGTGCAAATAACTTTGAGCTTAAGCCTCAACTGATCACTCTGGTGCAGCAGAACTGTCAGTTTTACGGACTCCTATAGGAAGATCCTAATCTATTCATCTCCAACTTCCTACAGATCTGTGACATTGTGAAGACGAATAGAGTGAATCTTGAGGTCTACAAGCTTATCTCTTCCCATTTGTTGTGAGAGACAGAAAAAAGCAATAGCTTGATTCTCAGCCCAAAGAGAGCCTGGACACGGGGGAAAAGGTGGTCACAGGATTTTTGACCAAATTTTTTTTACCTTAGAAGTTGACTAAGCTTAGGGTGGATGTCTAGACCTTCAGACAGAAAGATGGAAAGTCCCTATATGAGGCTTGAGAGAGATACAAGCTGATGATCAGGATGTGTCCTCCTTACATGTTTTCTGAATGGACCAGGCTGTAGATCTTTTATGATGGCCTCTCTGAGATGGCCAAGATATCACTAGACAACTCTACAGGTGGTTCCCTGCACATAAAGAAGATACCTGAAGAGGCGAATGAGCTTATTGAGATGGTTGCTAACAACCAATATCTATACACTTCTGAAAGGAACCCTGGGAACTCTGGGACTACTCAGAAGAAAGGAGTCATAGAGGTGGACACACTGTACACCATTTTGGCCCAAAACAAGATTATGTGCCAACAAATCAATATGATTTATCAACACTTGAGTGGGATGAAAGTCTCAACTGTTAATACTCAAGATGCATCCTATGACATGAATGGAAGCTACAACCAAGGAGACGCTTGTGGCTATGCTCAACCCACTACTGAAAAAGTTAATTACATGGGCAACTCCTCCAGAAATCCCAATAATGATCCTTATGTGAATACTTTCAATCAGGGATGAAGGAATTACCCTAACTTTGGATAGAGAGAGCAGCCACATAAGCCCCAACAAAGCTTCAACAACAACCAAGGTGGATAAAATCAGAATAGGTTTAACAACCGGCAGTTCCAGCCCTCTCAGCAGTAACAAGGACCCCCTCAGAGCCAAGGCACTCCTGACTTAGCCACACTAATTGCTGAACTTTTCAAGACTACTCACAGCTTTATGCAAGAGAAAAGAGCTTCAATTCAGAATTTTAACATAGAGGTAAATCCAAGAAAAGAGTGTGATGACCGGAATTCACTCACTATATAATGAATTCGTTCTTTGGCAAGTGCACCAAATTATCATCAAGTAATAACCTACAGTAGAGTGGGGTCAAATGCCACAGAGATTGATTGATTGAACAACTTTAGTTAATGGGTAATTTTAGTTAATCTAATCAATAAGAATTGTTGAGTGCAAATTCTAAATAGCAAAAATGTAAATGTCTTAAAAGTAAATGAAAGCAATAAAGTGCAGAAAAGTAAGTGACAATAATGTAAAGTGCTGGAACATAAATGACTGAATTATAAATGGGGAATGAGTAATAGCAAAAATTAAAGGAAAACTATAAAGAATAGGAAAGATAAGAATAGGGGAAATTCATTGGGATTAGGAGATGTTGCTCTCTTTGTATTAAATTCAGATCATCTCATCTTCAATCATGCAACTCATTGACCTCTTGGAAATCATGATTGATTGAATCCCAATCCCTTGGTGATTTAATCTCTCAAATCTTGAAAATCAGCCAATTCCTTGGTCTAATTGCTCATGAAGAGAGATATACTTGGTTCCTGATTATACCACACATCCTCATAGATCCAAATAGTGGGTGGATTTCATGTCACCATATCCAATCCCAAAACCCGGATCTAATCAAGTGTGAGAAGGAATTTCAAGCATAGTTTTATGCTTCCTTTTCCAAGGTTCCCATGAAACCCATTTTGCATTCAACCTCTTTCCCAAGATGATTGAACACTAAGCATGAAGAACGAAATTCCTTCTAGCAAATCAAAGAGAAGATGAAGAGAATAAGAAGTTCACTATCATTAATTCATCAAGTACAACAGAGCTCCCTCTCCCAATGAGAGGGAGTTTAGCTACTCATAGCTTATAGAAAAGTACAAGAGATGGAAGAAGATGAAGTGAAGTGTAAAAGTAAAACTAAACTAAGCTATCAATCCAACTTTCTAACCCACTAGCTAACCCCCTTTTTCGGTACTCTTAGGGGGTATTTATACTACTCCTAGAACTAGAATTTAAAAGTTACAAAAAGCAAAAAAATTACAATTGAAAATAAAAGGAACAACTCATAAAATGAACCATGTGTCTAGCGTGTGAGTAGCGTGCCACGCCCGGCTTCTCAGTTTGGCTTGGCGTACAACGCCTGGCTTCCAAGTGACACGCCCTTCGCATGTAGCTAGCTTGGCGTGCCACGCCTTCGAGCTCAAGTGGCACGCCCATAGTGTCTTCTTCTCTTCTTCCTTTTTGGATACTTAAACTGGCGAGGCACGCCCAGGTCGGCGTGCCACACCCTCAATAAAGCATGACCATCCTCTTATGGAAATTTGAACTAGCGTGGCATGCTCAGGTCTGGCGTGCCATGCCCTTAGTAAACTCTTCCCCTTTTTCTTTGGAATGTTAAACTGGCGTGCCACGCCCTTGATAAGGGCTTCATTCTCTTCTATGGTCAACTACACTGGCGTGCCATGCCTACGTCCCAAGTGGCACGCCCTTGGTGCGAGTGATGTTAGCATGCCACGCCTCAATCATCAAGTGGCACTCCCCTCTTCATGTTGCCTTGGCGTGCCGCGCCTAAAGTCCAAAGTGGCACACACATTCATCTTTTTTCATGGAGGCTTGTGCTGGCGTGCCACGCCTTCGATCTCAAGTGGCAAGCCCATTATGGTGTTGAGTCTCTTCAAGCCTTGGCGTGCCACGCCTAGAACCCAAGTGGCACACCCATCCATTCTTGACTTGGCATGCCACGCCTTAAGTCTCAAGTGGCACGCCTTTATTGGTGCTTCCTCCATGCTCCTCTACTCAAATGCATGGCGTGCCACGCCTTCGACTTCAAGTGGCACGCCCATTGTAGATGGTGGAGTTGGCGTGCCACGCCCCTTATGGACCTTCAAGAATGCTCTCTGGAATTTATGGTTGGCGTGCCACGCCTATACCAAAGCTCATTATCCTTTCTCTGGAGTTTATAACTGGTGCACCATGCCTGGCCTTGGCGTGCCACGCCCATTGTGCTTCATCTCCCTGGCGTGCCACACCTGACCTTAGCGTGCCACGGCCATTGAAAGCTCCATGGACTTTTTCTCTGGATTTAATAACTGGCATGCCACGCCCATACAATTTGGTCGCGTTTGTACCAAGTGGCACGCCCAACTCACACGCCCAGCTTCTCTTTCTTGCTTCCTTCTTCTTTTGTTGCTCTTTTCACCTGAAATTCAACAAAAACTCATTTCAAAGTAATGTACCATAATATTCACCATTTAACTCATGAAATTGTATTGATTGAATGAGATTACACTCTTTTTATGGTCCTTTAAGATAGGAGAAAAAGGTAGATGATGCAAGTCATCACAACACCAAACTTAAGCTTTTCTTGTCCCCAAGCAAATCAATGTGAATTATTCTTAATGGATTGAGACTTGACCTTTATAAGAGTATGTCCACAATTAAAGATAAAGGTTAAGTATCAACTCATGCATGAACCTTATTATTTTCATACCACAATGAACTCTTAGACCCTTGAGGATTCTTTTTAAGTGCTTGCTTCTAGAGCCCTTTCTATTGATTGTCACCTTGATGTAGTAAGACTTATTCTTTTTCTTTTGATTGTTCTTTTCACTTCTCTCTTGTTACAATTTGATTGACCATGACTCTAAGTGTTTTGTCTCAAGACGACCCTTTAGATTGAGCTTTCAATTAGCACTCCCAAACCAGTTGGTTTTAGGGTACTAGGTGTTGAAATACCCCTAAGAATTTATTTGCCCAGGTCTCTCTTCTTGACACATCTTCACCACAAGCATCTACTAGGATCTTGGCTCTTTAAGTTATTTGTTTCTTTCTTTTATCCTAGTAGTTGATGCTTAGAGCCTTGGGTCTTTTGCTTACTACTTCTTGGTTCTATGGATATTCAAGGGTCATCCTTAGCATCTACTTGTTATATCCTCTATGTCTAATTATTCATTATGGTCTATTTACTTCTAAATGTTCAATCATGATTCCATACTTGTTCCTCAACTCTTAATCTTGAATTTTCTCACTTGGGTCTTAGTCTCTTTCTCATATTTTTGCAACAACTCATCATTGATTCTATGAGAACAAACTAAGTTTATTGATGTAAATGAAGACTTAATAAACAATGACATTTTCTTTCTCAAATTTAAACATAAACATAAAGGACTCATAAAAAGACTCTAAAACATAAGAAAACTAAACAACAACTATCATAATAATGCAAACTATTAAACAGAAATTCAGAGATGAAATTTTTAACCATGGGACTCAACAATCTTGTATTCTTTGAGCAGCTTCAATTAATAGGCCCTTTCCCTTTATCCTTTTTCTTTGAGGAAGACTCATCACTATCCTTCTTCTTGGATGCTCCTTTTTGTGCAGGCGTGTGAAGAAATGAAGATTATTGGTTGAGAAGTTATAATAAATTCTCATTGCAAGTATAGTTTCTAAACCAAGCAATCAACCTTTCTTACAAACGTTTGGTTGTCACAAGTAACAAACCCAATATAATTTATAAACCGAAGTATTCAAACCTTGGGTCGTCTTCTCAAGGAATTGTAGGGAAGTATGAATTATTATTGGTTATGCAAAACAGTGTTTTTGGGTTTTGAAAAGGTTTTGAACAAGAGAAATAAATTGCAGGAATTAATAAATTAATAACTAATAAAAACTCTTGGCAAGGTATGAAAATTGGAAGTCCTATCCTAGTTACCCTTATCAATGGTGATGAGAATTATATTTTTGCTACCACTAAGTCAACCTCAAATTATGAAGGTTAGTTAAGTGGATAAATTAATTTAACACCTAAAGTCCTAGTCAACTCCTTAAGGAAAGACTAGAGTTATAGGAATCTAAATTAATCAGCAAGAATAATAATTATCAATCACGATGAGTTTGATAACTCAAGAGTTACCAATTAATCAACCAGAACCAAGAATATGGAAAGCTAAATTAAAATCAATAAATATCTGGAATACTTTAAATTATATTGAATGGAGATGTCAATTCTAACATGAAAAAGTTCATAAGCCAATTGGGCAACATAAATCAAATACAAATAAAAGCTCCAGAGTAAACAAAAATAGAAGAAAAACATAAATTATTGAACCTGGTACGAAGAAACAATCCTAATGACTAAAAGAAATCCTAATCCTAAAACCTAAGAGAGAGGAGAGAACCTCTCTCTCTAAAAACTACATCTAAATTGTGAAAAGTATGTATTATGAATGAATGTTGTTGAATTAATGGATTCTCCCACTTTATAGCCTCTAATCTATGTTTTCTGGGCCGAGAACTGGGTCAGAAATAGCCCAGAACTCGCTGATTGTGAAATCTGGTTCGTACAGGTCGCGGCAAAGTGACGCGGAGGCGTCATCCACGCGTTTACGTGGATTGAGATTTCGCAGATGCGACACGGGCGTGTCATCCACGCATTCGCGTCACCCAAATCCAATGCAGATATGGTAAATTATATATCGTTGCGAAGCTCCAGATGTTAGCTTTCCAACGCAATTGGAACCATATTATTTGAATCTCTGTAGCTCAAGTTATGATCGTTTGTGTGCGCAGAGGTCAGGCTGGACAGCTTAGCAATTTCTTCAACTTCTTGTATTCCTTCCACTTTTGCATGCTTTTTTTCCATCCTCTGAGTCATTCATGCCCTGTAATCCCTGAAATCACTTAACACACATATCACGGCATCTAATGGTAATAAGAGAGGATTAATATTAGCGAATATAAGGTCAAAGAAGCATGTTTTCAATCATAGCACAAAATCCGGAAGGAAAACGTAAACTCATGCAATTAGTATGAATAAGTGTATGAAAGGTTGATAAAATTCACTCAATTGAACACAAGATAAACCATAAAATAGTGGTTTATCAACCTCCCCACACTTAAACATTAGCATGTCCTCATGCTAAGCTCAAGAGAAGCTATAAGGGAGTGAAGAGGAATGATAGAATGTATGAAATGCAACCTATCTATGTGAATGCAACTACATGCTAAAATGATTCTACCTACTTGGTGAAAAAGTAAATAAATATTTCAAGAAAAAATATGAACTGGATTTCACTAATTCAAATCACAAAATACAATACAAATAACTTGCAAGAAGAAGATAGCTCATGAAAGCAGGGAACATAGAATTAAGCATTGAACCCTTACTGGTAGTGTATATCATTCTAACTCTCAAGTGTCTAGGGTTAGTTCTCTCAATTCTCTACTAATCTTGCTTTCTATAGCTTGCTCTTCATCTAATAATCAACAAAAATTAATGTCACCAATACACAAATCAAGAGGTCTTTTAAGGGTTGTAATGGGGTTAGGGTCAAGGTAGGATTGTATTTGGCCAAGTGGACTAAAATCTGAATCCTTAATTAACTTAAACTTTCCACCTAACTTAGGACAATCCATGTAATCATAATATAAAATCAATAACTACCCATTAACTGTGTTTACTACATATTTATGCATTCCAAGTTTTGAGTACAATACATGTGCATTATTGCTATCACCATTTACTTTGGGGCATTTTGTCCCCTTTTTATTTTTCTGCTCTTTTTTTAATTTTTTTTCAATGCATATGATTAAGGTATTGAATGCATAAACATGTTCTTAACATTTTTTGCATTTTCACAGAAAGTCTAACATACTCAATTCCCAAACCAAATGTTTCTAAACCCACTTTTTCCACACTTAATTCATGAGTACTTTCACTAGTCTAAGCTAATCAAGGATTCAAATTAAGGACATTATTGTTTTTCGCTTAGAGTTAGTGATGAGCTAAAGTAAGGAACAAAGGGGTAAAATGGGCTCAACATTGGTTTGCAAAGGATAATGAAAGGGTAAGGCCATATGGGTATGTAAGCTCAATGAACTAAGGCCTCAATCATATAAGTGTATGCATACATCAAACAATGGAGATATAGAATCAAGCAAGACAAGGATCACAATTTTAGAGAGAATAACACAAACCAAAAATAAAATATTGGTTGATAAAATGCAACCAATCAAATAGTCTCAAAATCTCACTGGTTTTGTGTGTTGGAGCTCGAAACCATGTTCCAAAATAATATTTTTTCATACAAGTTTTTCAAAAAGTTTTATTCAAATTAGTGAAATACTATAAAAAGTTTTCTTGAAAAAGAAAATATTACTTCAACCAAGTGGTAAAATATGCACAAAATCAAACAAACATGCAAATGCAACAACTAATAAGGAAAATAAACCATTGGTGTTGAGATAAAAGAGTAACTAACCCATGGAGATCGGTATCGACCTCCCCACACTTAAAGATTGCACCGTCCTCGGTGCATGCTAAGGTGTACAAGTGGACGGGCTGCTCCAACCGATGCCTTTCTCTATAGATTGTGCAAATTGACTTGCCTGTCTCCCCATTAAGAAGCTTCACTTCGTGGTGGCCATCCTGAAAGAAGAGAAAAAGGAAGGAAAGTAACCCAAAAATAAAGATAAGAACATAAATAAAATATGGGTGTTAATGCCAAATAATAAAGGTCTCAATTACATGGTAGCTACAACATGCAAGTGAGAAAATAGTGGAAGCAAATGGCATATCAATAGTACAAAAGTTGCAACAATGGAAAAGAGAGTGTGGGTAATGCAAGATAGTGTAAGTGCATATCAATGCAAAAGGAATATCAGTATTATAAAAATTAGCATTGACTTATGAAGAATAATACCCAATTAGAATAAAACAAGTCATGAAGCACCAGAATAATTCAAGAAAAGATGCAATAGTTGAAGAAGAGAATTTTAACACCAATGGAAAAGAAAAAGAAAGTAAGAAAGGATGAAGAAAGAAATAAGAGGAAAAGAAAAGATTTAGATATGGGGAAGAAAAAGATAAGATATTTGGCTGATTTGGATAAGCTGTGCGCCGCTGGTGACGCGGACGCGTAAGTGACGCGTTCACGCGGATATCACTTCAATGAAATGACGCGGACGCGTCATCCACACGGTCGCTTGGATCGATTTGTGCCATTAGCGCGAGGGCAGCCTCGTGGTCGCGCAACTCTCTGTTTGACTTAGGGGGTCATAAAATCCATGCGACGTGATTGCGTCGCTCAGGCTTTTGAATGGAATGGGTGTTGTGCAAGTGACGCGTTCGCATCAGGGACGCGCACGCGTGGGTCGTTTTGTGCTAAACGCACACTAGCCGCACGATTCCAGCCCAACTTTCTGGGCGTTGGATCTTTACGCCGATATCCAGATCACGCATTCGCGTGAGTGACACGGACGCGTGGGAGGCATTTTCCTCAAGTGACGCGATCGTGTTGGGCACGCGGTCGCGTGGAACAATTTGTGCCAAAGGTACGCCTCCAGCCATACTTTCGCGTGACTCTCTATTCAATTTTGTTTTCTTCCCAACGCACCTATGACGCGGACGCGTCGGTGACGCTGTCGCGTCGCGTGCGAAATTTTTTTATTTTATTTTATTTTATTTTATTATTTTTTTATAATGCAGTATGCAGAATGCAAAATGAAATGAATGTCATGCGAAAATCCAGGTTCAATCAAAACTCAAAAACTGACTAAAATTTAAACTGAAAAAGGAACGATCATACCATGGTGGGTTGTCTCCCACCTAGCACTTTTAGTTAAAGTCTTTAAGTTAGACATTCTGGTGAGCTCCTTGTTATGATGGCTTGTGCTTGTATTCATCCAAGAATCTCCACCAGTGTTTGGAATTTTCACAGCCTCCGGGATCCCAAACTAGGCGCAGAAAGCCTTCAAGCAAGCTAAAGAAAGTGACAAGACCCCAAGAGTATTGATTTCTAAATTGAATTCCGGGGTCCCAAACCTTGCTTTTGCACCCGTCTTCTTGTTGATTATTATGATTCCATCCGGGTAGCAAGTAATCTGAATTCTCACTAAAGCGGCCAAACAACTTCCTAAACCCATTTAGTTGAGCTCTACACCAACCTTTGCGTTTAAACTCAAAGCTTCCAACCATAATGAACCTTGCAGGACAATTCTTACCACTGACCATCTTCCTCTTACTTTTAATGCCACAAAGAGCTCTAAGTTGACCATCCGTCTCCAGTAGCCCATATTCAAGTGGAATTAGAAAGCTAAGGGATATGAATTTTACCCACTTGAATGTTGTGAAGGATGATGGCAACTTAGGGGGAGGGGTTTCTAATGAACTTGCAAGCTCTACTCCCTTGTGCTCTTCTTTAACTTCTTCCACCTCTTTGCAAGCTTCTTCAATTTCAACCTCTTCCTCTTGGTAGCTTTCTTCTGATTCAATTTCTTCGTCATTATTCACCAAGGGCATGGGAGGTTGTGCTTCTTCTTCTTTAATCTCCATGTCAAGTCCAATGGGAGAGGATTCAAATGTAGATAAAAATTCATTAATGATTGAATCCATCTCTTGATCATCCCCTTCAAAGTCTTCAACCATGATATGCTTTGGAGGTTGTACACCCTCCTCAACATCAAATTCAAACTCCTTAGAAGGGGGCTCTATGACTTGAGTTTCCCATGGAGGTTTCGCATCTCCTAAGTCTTCAATCACTACTTCCTCTTCAATGGCAGGCGTAGCTTCTTCCAATTGTTCCAATACCAAATCGTGCTGCTTGTCCACCGGAGTGTCTAACTTCTCCTTCCTGCCACGTTCTTCAGTAGATTCTCCATATGAAGCCATGGGGTTCCTTGAATGTCCAAACATCGGGAAGGTAATCGATTTATCGCTTGATCCAGTTGGCGAAGGGTTGCATGAAATTTTTTCATTGTTTCCTTGAGACGATCCCTTGATTCTTGTTGTGCTCGGCTATAATAAGTAGGTTCATATTGCTCTTGGATTGATGGATATGGAGATGGTGTATATTGAGGTGGTGGTTCTTGGGAGTAATTAGGCTGGAATTTGGGTGGTTCTATATATGGTTCACACGGTTCATAGGGTGGTTGATATAGTGGGTATGTGTTAGGGTCATATGGAGGTGAATGGTGGAAATGGGCTTATGAGTATGGTGGTCCAAAGTTACGTTGAGGAGGGGGTTCATAGGTGGTGCACGGATTTGTGATCATCAACAATGGCTCCAATGACTTGGTAGCTCTCACACGTGAATTACACTTAGTCACAACTTCACACAACTAACCAGCAAGTGCACTGGGTCGTCCAAGTAATACCTTACGTGAGTAAGGGTCGATCCCACGGAGATTGTTGGTATGAAGCAATCTATGGTCATCTTGTAGATCTCAGTCAGGCTGATTCAAATATGATTGGATTAGATAATCAAAAGATAAATAAAATAAACAGGAAATAAAGATAAAGTTACTCATGTAATCCAATGGTGGGAATTTCAGATAGGTGCATGGAGATGCTGTGTTCCTTCCGAATCTCTACTTTCTTATTACATTCATCCAATCCTTCTTACTCCTTTCCATGGTAAGCTGTATGTAGGGCATCACCGTTGTCAATGGCTACATCCCATCCTCTCAGTGAAAAGGGTCCAAATGCTCTGTCACAGCACGGCTAATCATCTGTCGGTTCTCAATCAGGTTGGAGTAGAATCCAGTGATTCTTTTGCGTCTGTCACTAATGCCCAGCCTTCAGAAATTTGAAGCTCGTCACAGTCATTCAATCCCAGAATCTTACTCGGAATACCACAGACAAGGTTAGACTTTCCAGATTCCCATGAATGCCGCCATCAATTCTATCTTATACCACAAAGATTCTGATTAAGGAATCCAAGAGATATGCGCCCGGTCTAAGGTAGAACGGAAGTGGTTGTCAATTACGCGTGTTCATAGGTGAGAATGATGATGAGTGTCACGGATCATCACATTCATCAAGTTGAAGTGCAACGAATATCTTAGAATAGGAATAAATCAAATTGAATAGAAAATAATAGTAATTGCATTGAAACTTGAGGTACAGTAGAGCTCCACACCCTTAATATGGTGTGTAGAAACTCCACCATTGAAAATACATAAGTGAAAGGTCCAGGCATGGCCGAATGGCCAGCCCCCATGAAGGTCTAAGGACTAGGCATCCAGAGATTGAATAATACAATCAAAGATGTCTAATAGACTAGTAAAAAGTTCTATTTATACTAAACCAGCTACTAGGGTTTACAGAGGTAAGTAATTGATGCATAAATCCACTTCCAGGGCCCACTTGGTGTATGTTTGGGCTGAGCTTGATCTATTCACGAGCTGAGGCTTCTTTTGGAGTTGAACAACAAGTTGTAACGTGTTTTGGGCGTTCAACTCCGGTTCGTGACGTGTTTCTGGCGTTTGACTCCAGACAGCAACATGGAACTGGTGTTGAGCGCCAGTTTACATCATCTAATCACGAATAAAATATGGACTATTATATATTGCTAGAAAGCTATGGATGTCTACTTTCCAACGCCATTGATAGCGCGCCATTTGGAGTTCCGTAGCTCCAGAAAATCGATTTCGAGTGCAGGGAGGTCAGATTCCAACAGCATCAGCAGTCCTTTGTCAGCCTCCTATCAGAGTTTTGCTCA
>NC_029774.3:40744359-40745860 GCF_000817695.3 Arachis duranensis
GCTTTTTGCTTCTGAACAGTTTTGGCATCTCACTTTTTCCTTTGAAGTTTAGAATGATTGGCTTCTCTAGGAACTTAGAATTTCGGATAGTGTTATTGATTCTCCTAGTTAAGTATGTTGATTCTTGAACACAACTATTTTTATGAGTCTTGGCCGTGGCCCTAAGCACTTTGTTTTCCAGTATTACCACCGGATACATAAATGCCAAAAACACATAACTGGGTGAACCTTTTCAGATTGTGACTCAACTTTGCTAAAGTCCCCAGTTAGAGGTGTCCAGAGTTCTTAGGCACACTCTTTTGCTTTGGATCACAATTTTAACCACTCAATCTCAAGCTTTTCACTTGGACCTGCATGCCACAAGCACATGGTTAGAGACAACTTGATTTAGCCGCTTAGGCCTGGATTTTAGTTCTTTGGGCCCTCCTATCCATTGATTCTCAAAGCTTTGGATCTTGGGCCCTCCTATCCATTGATGCTCAAAGCCTTGGATCCTTTTTACCATTGCCTTTTGGTTTTAAGGGCTATTGGCTTTTTCTGCTTGCTTTTTCTTTTTCTTTCTATTTTTTTTCGCAAAATTTTTTTTGTTTTTTTTTCTGCAAGCTTTTGCTTTTTCATTGCTTTTTCTTGCTTCAAGAATCAAATTTATGATTTTTCAGATCATCAATAACATTTCTCTTTGTTCATCATTCTTTCAAGAGCCAACAATTTTAACATTCATAAACAACAAGATCAAAAATATGCATTGTTTAAGCATTCATTCAGAAAACAAAAAGTATTGTCACCACATCAATATAATTAAATTAAATTCAAGGATAATTTTCGAAATTTATGTACTTCTTGTTCTTTTGAATTAAAAACATTTTTTATTTAATAGAGGTGAAGGATTAATGGAATTTATTCATAGCTTTAAGACATAGTTACTAACTACTAATGATCATGAAGTAGAGACACAAAACATAGATAAACATATAACATAAAAAACCGAAAAACAGAGAGATAAGAACAAGGAAGTTAAGGAATGAGTCCACTTTAGTGATGGTGGTGCCTTTTTCTTGAAGGACCAATGGTGTCCTTGAGCTCCTCTATGTCTTTTCCTTGCCACTGTTGCTTGATCCTTAGTGATTTTGGTGCTCCTATCCTTAGTTGCTCCAAATAATTGTGTGGAGGAAAATGTATCCCCTGAGGTACCTCAGGGATATCTTGATGACGAGATTCCTCATGCTCTTGTTGAGGTCCATGAGTGGGCTCTCTTGATGTGCAGTCAAATGCTCTATTACTGAGCTATGGACTCTTGAGATGAATCTCTCCATCTCCCATGACTCAGAGGTGAAAGCAATTGTCTTCCCTTTTTCTTCTTCTTTTTTTTTGAGGTTTCTCTGGCCTTAGGTGCCATCAATGGTTATGAAAAAACAAAAAGCTTATGCTTTTACCACACCAAACTTAAAATATTGCTCGCCCTCGAGCAAAAGAAGAAAGAATAGAAGAAGGAGAAGAAGAT
>NC_029774.3:40747716-40754837 GCF_000817695.3 Arachis duranensis
AAGAACTCCCTTCCTCTGAGGTGTCCCATTACTCACAGGATTCCTCAGAGAAGTGTACATGAATTGGTTATTTGCAACCATGTCAATAAGTTCTTGAGCTTCTGCAGGCGTTTTCTTTAAGTGAATGGATCCACCTGCAAAATGGTCTAATGACATTTTGGAAAACTCAGATAGACCATAATAGAATATATCTAATATGGTCCATTCTGAAAACATGTCAGAAGGACACTTTTTGGTCATCTGCTTGTATCTTTCCCAACCTTCATAGAGGGATTTACCATCTTTTTGCTTGAAGATTTGAACATCCACTCTAAGCTTGCTCAGCTTTTGAGGAGGAAAGAATTTATCCAAGAAGGTTGTGACCAGCTTATCCCAGGAGTCCAGGCTATCTTTAGGTTGTGAGTCCAACCATGTTCTAGCTCTGTCTCTTACAGCAAAAGGGAAAAGCATGAGCCTGTAGACTTCGGGATCTACTCCATTCGTCTTTATAGTCTCACAAATCTGCAAGAACTCAATTAAAAACTGGTAAGGATCTTCAGATGGAAGTCCATGAAACTTGCAGTTCTGTTGCATTAGAGCAACTAATTGAGGTTTTAGCTCAAAATTGTTTGCTCCAATAGCCGGAATGGACATGCTTCTTCCATCAAATTTGGACGTTGGTTTAGTGAAATCACCTAGCATTCTCCTTGCATTATTGTTGTTGGGTTCGGCTGCCATCTCCTTCTCTTGTTCGAAAATCTCAGAAAGGTTGCCTCTAGATTGTTGTAATTTAGCTTCTCTTAGTTTTCTTTTTAGAGTCCTTTCAGGTTCTGGATCAGCTTCAACAAGAATGCCTTTTTCCTTGTTCCTGCTTATATAGGGAAGAAGAGAACAAGAAAAGAAAGAGGAATCCTCTATGTCACAGTAAAGAGGTTCCTTATTGTTAGTAGAAGAAGAAAGTGAATAAAGAAAGGAGAGGGATGAATAGTCTGTATAAAGAGTAAGGATAGGAGAGGTGATAAGAGATGAAGAGAAGTGTTAGTAAATAAATAAATAAATAGAAGAAGATGAGAGAGGGATTTTCGAAAATATTTTTGAAAAGGAGTTAGTAATTTTCGAAAATTAAAGATGAGATAGAATTAAAATTAAAATTTAAAACAATTAAAAAGAATTTTTGAAAGAGAGATGAGATATTTTCGAAAATTAAAGAGGGAAAAGTAGTTAGGTGGTTTTGAAAAAGATAAGAAACAAACAAGAAGTCAAATAGTTAGTTGAAAAAGATATTAAAATCAAATTTGAAAAGATAAGAAGATAAGAAGTTAGATAAGATATTTTGAAATCAAATTTTTGAAAAAAGATAAATTTTTGAAAAAGATATGATAAAAAGATAAGATAAGAAGATATGATAAAAAGATAGGATTGAAAAAAAATTAATTTTTAAAATTTAAAATTAAATACTTAACCAACAAGAAACTAAAAGATAAGATTCTAGAATTTCAAGATTGAACCTTTCTTAACAAGAAAGTAACAAACTTCAAATTTTTGAATCAATCATATTAATTGTTAGCATAATTTTCAAACTTAAAGATAAAATTAAGAAAAAGATTTTTGAAAAATAATTTAAAGAATTTTCGAAAATTAATTAAGAAAAATGAAAAAGTTTTAATTTTTGAACAAGTTTTAAAAAGATAGGATTTTTAAAATTGAAAATTTGACTTGACTTGCAAAAAATAACTAATTTTAAAAATTTTTTTGACTAAGTCAACTCAAATTTTCGAAAATTATGAGAAAATTAAGGAAAATATATTTTTTTTTGAATTTTTAAAGAGGAGAGAGAAAAACACAAATATGACCCAAACATGAGAATTTTGGATGAAAACACTTAATGCATGCAAGAACACTATGAATGTCAAGATGAACACCAAGAATACTTTGAAGATCATGATGAACATCAAGAACATATTTTTGAAAAATTTTTGATGCAAAGAAAACATGCAAGACACCAAACTTAGAATTCTTTAATGCATGGACTCTAACAAACGAAAAATGCATATGAAAAACAAAAAACAACACAAAACAAGAAAACATCAAGATCAAACAAGAAGGCTTGTCAAGAACAACTTGAAGATCATGAAGAACACCATGAATGCATGGAATTTTCGAAAAATGCAAGAAAATTTTTTTGAAGCATGCAATTGACACCAAACTTAAAAATTGACTCAAGACTCAAACAGGAAACACAAAATATTTTTTATTTTTATGATTTTCTAATTTTTTTGGATTTTTGTAATTTTTTTTCAAAAATATTCTTTAGAAAAACGAAAAAAATTTGAAAAAATTTGAAAAGAAAATTACCTAATCTGAGCAACAAGATGAACCGTCAGTTGTCCATACTCGACAATCCCCGGCAACGGCACCAAAAACTTGGTGCACGGATTTGTGATCATCAACAATGGCTCCAATGACTTGGTAGCTCTCACACGTGAATTACACTTAGTCACAACTCCGCACAACTAACCAGCAAGTGCACTGGGTCGTCCAAGTAATACCTTACGTGAGTAAGGGTCGATCCCACGGAGATTGTTGGTATGAAGCAATCTATGGTCATCTTGTAGATCTCAGTCAGGCTGATTCAAATATGATTGGATTAGATATCCAAAAGATAAATAAAATAAACAGGAAATAAAGATAAAGTTACTCATGTAATCCAAGGGTGGGAATTTCAGATAGGTGCATGGAGATGCTGTGTTCCTTCCGAATCTCTACTTTCTTATTACATTCATCCAATCCTTCTTACTCCTTTCCATGGTAAGCTGTATGTAAGGCATCACCGTTGTCAATGGCTACATCCCATCCTCTCAGTGAAAAAGGTCCAAATACTCTATCACAGCATGGCTAATCATCTGTCGGTTCTCAATCAGGTTGGAGTAGAATCCAGTGATTCTTTTGCATCTATCACTAATGCCCAGCCTTCAGGAGTTTGAAGCTCGTCACAGTCATTCAATCCCAGAATCCTACTCGGAATACCACAGACAAGATTAGACTTTTCGGATTCCCATGAATCCCGCCATCAATTCTAGCTTATACCACGAAGATTCTGATTAAGGAATCCAAGAGATATGTGCCCGGTCTAAGGTAGAACGGAAGTGGTTGTCAGTCACACGCGTTCATAGATGAGAATGATGATGAGTGTCACGGATCATCACATTCATCAAGTTGAAGTGCAACGAATATCTTAGAACAGGAATAAATCGAATTGAATAGAAAATAATAGTAATTGCATTGAAACTTGAGGTACAGCAGAGCTCCACACCCTTAATCTATGGTGTGTAGAAACTCCACCATTGAAAATACATAAGTGAAAGGTCCAGGCATGGCCGAATGGCTAGCCCCCATGAAGTTCTAAGGACTAGGCGTCCAAAGATTGAATAATACAATCAAAGGTATCTAATAGACTAGTAAAAAGTTCTATTTATACTAAACGAGCTACTAGGGTTTACAGAGGTAAGTAATTGATGCATAACTCCACTTCCAGGGCCCACTTGGTGTATGTTTGGGCTGAGCTTGATCTATCCACGAGCTGAGGCTTCTTTTGGAGTTGAACGCCACGTTGTAACATGTTTTGGGCGTTCAACTCTGGTTCGTGACGTGTTTCTGGCGTTTGACTCCAGACAGCAACATGGAACTGGCGTTGAGCGCCAGTTTACATCGTCTAATCACGAATAAAGTATGGACTATTATATATTGCTGGAAAGCTTTGGATGTCTACTTTTCAATACCGTTGAGAGCGCGCCATTTGGGGTTCTGCAGCTCTAGAAAATCGATTTCGAGTGCAGGGAGGTCAGATTCCAACAGCATCAGTAGTCCTTTGTCAGCCTCCTATCAGAGTTTTGCTCAGGTCCCTCAATTTCAGCCAGAAAATACCTGAAATCACAGAAAAATACACAAACTCATAGTAAAGTCCAGAAATGTGAATTTAGCATAAAAACTAATGAAAACATCCCTAAAAGTAACTAGATTATGCTAAAAACTACCTAAAAACAATGCCAAAAAGTGTATAAATTATCCGCTCATCAATAGGCATATGGTGGTGGTTGTTGATAATCAAAAGAGTGCTCACCATAGCCATTGTCTTGATATGCATCATAGAATGGTTGTTGATAGTCCATTGGAGGTGGTTGTTGCCATGAGGGTTGATCAAATCCTTGTGGCTCCTCCCATCTTTGATTTTTCCAACTTTGATGCCTGTTCTTGTTGTAATCTCCTCTTCCTGCAACATAATTATAACCAGACTCATAGCCAAAGGGGTGAGAGTTCATATTAGTAGGAAAAAATAAAAACAAAAACTAACAAAAAGAAGATATTTTGAAAAAGATATGATTTTCAAAAAAGGAAAAGATAAGATTTTGAAAAAGATATAATTATTTTTTGAAAACAAAAATTTAAATTTTGAAAAATAAGATAAGATAAGATAAAAAAATTTTAAAATAAAAATCTGATTTTTTTTTGAAAAATATTTACAATAACCAATAATAAGGCACACGTTTGTAATTCCCCGGCAACGGCGCCATTTTGAAGAACTGAAGATTGTTGGTTGAGAAGTTATAATAAATTCTCGTTGCAAGTATAGTTTCTAAACCAAGCAATCAACCTTTCTTACAAACGTTTGGTTGTCACAAGTAACAAACCCAATATAATTTATAAACCGAAGTATTCAAACCTCGGGTCGTCTTCTCAAGGAATTGCAGGGAAGTATGAATTATTATTGGTTATGAAAAATAGTTTTTGGGTTTTGAAAAGGTTTTGAACAAGAGAAATAAATTGCAGGAATTAATAAATTAATAACTAATAAAACTCTTGGCAAGGTATGAAAATTGGAAGTCATATCCTAGTTACCCTTATCAATGGTGATGAGAATTATATTTCTGCTACCACTAAGTCAACCTCTAACTATGAAGTTCAGTTAAGTGGATAAATTAATTTAACACCTAAAGTCCTAGTCAACTCCTTAAGGAAAGACTAAAGTTATAGGAATCTAAATTAATCAGCAAGAATAATAATTATCAATCACGATGAGTTTGATAACTCAAGAGTTACCAATTATTCAACCAGAACCAAGAATATGGAAAGCTAAATTAAAATCATAAATATCTGGAATACTTTAAATTATATTGAATGGAGATGTCAATTCTAACATGAAAAAGTTCATAAGTCAATTGGGCAACATAAATCAAATACAAATAAAAGCTCCAGAGTAAACAAAAATAGAAGAGAAACATAAATTATTGAACCTGGTACGAAGAAACAATCCTAATGACTAAAAGAAATCCTAATCCTAAAACCTAAGAGAGAGGAGAGAACCTCTCTCTCTAAAAACTATATCTAAATTGTGAAAAGTATGTATTATGAATGAATGTTGTTGAATTAATGGATTCTCCCACTTTATAACCTCTAGTCTGTGTTTTCTAGGACGAGAACTGGGTCAAAAACAGCCCAGAAATTGCTGATTGTGAAATCTGGTTCGTACAAGTCGTGGCAAAGTGACGCGGAGGCGTCATCCACGCGTTTGCGTGGATTGAGATTTTGCAGATGCGACACGGGTGCGTCATCCACGCGTTCGCGTTGCCCAACTCTGAGGCAGCTATAGCAAATTATATATCGTTGCGAAGCTCCAGATGTTAGCTTTCCAAAGCAACTAGAACTATCTTATTTGAACCTCTGTAGCTCAAGTTATGACCATTTGAGTGCGCAGAGGTCAGGCTGGACAGCTTAGCAATTTCTTCAACTTCTTGTATTCCTTCCACTTTTGCATGCTTCCTTTCCATCCTCTGAGCCATTCATGCCCTGTAATCCCTGAATTCACTTAACACACCTATCACAGCATCTAATGGTAATAAGATAGGATTAGTATTAGTGAATATAAGGCCAAAGAAGCATGTTTTCAATCATAGCACAAAATCCGGAAGGAAAACATAAACTCATGCAATTAGTATGAATAAGTGTATGAAAGGTTGATAAAATCCACTCAATTGAGCACAAGATAAACCATAAAATAGTGGTTTATCAGCATATCTTTTGGCTTCCAAAAGCCTAGCTTCCTCATGTAAGTTCTTTCATCTTCTTTGTGCTTGGCTAGTATCTCTTCTTGCCTAGCACTCAACTCTTCAATTCCTTGCATGAATGTTGGATAACCGGGGTTCAAGGTGGCCACAGCGTTACATAAGTGATTCAGCTTTGCTTGTGTATTTATATCATACTGCCTCCTTGAAGTGGTTCTAGCCTTATCAAGATGCCTAAATTCAGCAAGGTTCTTTTGCTGTCATTAATTTTACTCTATGATTTTGTTGAGGCTACCTTGCATTTCTCCCCAATGGAATTGGCTCTGTTGCTTCTTCATGTACTCCATACTCCCTTGGAGTTACTGAATACTTTCTTGCATTTGGTCCCATTGTTTCTGCTGCTCCCTTAGTTGACTTACATCCTCTCTCAAATGGTTGATGTCTCCATGCATTTGGTGAATGGTTCCTTGCATTTTCTCCCAGTTAAAGCCTTCAGGGAATTATGGATATGGTGCTGGTAATTGTGGGAATGGTGCTTGGATATAAGCTTCTTCTTGTTGTGGTGGCCCTTCTGCCCTTGGCACATGAGCCCTATGCTCTTTTGCTCTTTACAGTGGGTTGATGGCCACCACCTTTTCCATCTTTTTTGCTGTGATTGGTATGTCCTGCTCCACCAAGATCTCATCAATCACCTTCTCCACTCCAGCCTCATCATAAAGCCTCTGGATGATGCTTGGGAATGCAAGTCTTGTGCTATCCTTGGTGCTTTTCAGCACCCTATGAATATTGTTTGCAATCATCTCCTCCACATTGATGTTTTCCCTTTTCATGATGCTTTTGATTAACACAGCCCTTTCCAATGTTACCTCTGAAGTGTTGGAGGTGGGGTTGAGGGATCTTCTCATAAAGTCTAGTCACCCTCTAGCTTGGGGGCTCAAATCTCTTCTCTGAATTAGTTTGGTCTTCCATCCTTGTCATTGATCCATTAAACGTTAAGAATACAAATCTCGTTTAGGATTTCTTCAAACCTAGGGTCAAGTTGTTTCACCCATTCTTCATAGCACCGGGTGGAACTTGTGCATT
>NC_029774.3:40754899-40756273 GCF_000817695.3 Arachis duranensis
CTTTCCCCTCACATAGCTTTGGTAGTCATATGGTTGCCCAGGTTGGGAAACAGCATTGGCATAGAATTCCCTTACCAAGCTTTCCACCACTTTCTTTGGTGAGTTACACAAAAGTGCCCAGCCTCTATTGTTGATCTCAATGTTGATTTCTCTACGTTCATCTCTCCCTAGTTGGAAGCCAACTTCAGTGATTATTTGTCTCTCACTCACCCACCCATAAAATTGGTTTTGGTGGAAGAATGAGAGGAATTTGAATTCGTTGAAGCTTGATGAGCCAGAGCCAGCTTCCTTAGTCTTTCTTTTCTTTGATGAAGTGGCTTTTGGTGGTGCCATTTGGGTGAGAAGAGAAGAATTGGAAGTGTGATGAAGGGATAAAGAAAGAAGCAAAGAAAGAAAGCAAATCAATGGTTTTCTCCAACACCAAACTTAGGACTTGATTGTCCCAATCAAGAAAGCAAGAATAAGGAAAGAAAGAAAGAAAGAAAGAAAGAAAGCAAGAAGTGCAGAAGGGGTGTTTCGGTTGTGAGGAATGAGGTTTGTAGTGTAGGAAAGAGGGAAGAGAGAGTGCAATATATAGGGGTGAGAAGAGGAATTTGGAAGGTAGGAATTGAAGATAAAAATTGAATGTTTTCCCACTTGGGAGTGTGATGAGCGGATAATTTATACGCTTTTTGGCATTGTTTTTAGTATGCTTTTAGTATGTTTTAGTTAGTTTTTATTATATTTTTATTAGTTTTTATTTAAAATTCACTTTTCTGGACTTTACTATGAGTTTGTGTGTTTTTCTGTGATTTCAGGTATTTTCTGGCTGAAATTGAGGGACCTGAGCAAAAATCTGATTCAGAGGCTGAAAAGGGTTGCAGATGTTGTTGGATTCTGACCTCCCTGCACTCGAAGTGAATTTTCTAGAGCTACAGAAGCCCAATTGGCACGCTCTCAATTGCTTTGGAAAGTAGACATCTAGGGCATTCCCGTAATATATAATAGTCCATACTTTACTCGAGATTTGATGGCCCAAATAGGCGTTCTAAGTCAGCTTTAGAATTCCCAGCGTTAAACGCCGGAACTGGCACAAAAGTGGGAGTTAAATGCCCAAACTGGCACAAAAGCTGGCGTTTAACTCCAAGAAAAGTCTCTACACATGAAAGCTTCAATGCTCAGCCTAAGCACACACCAAGTGGGCCCGGAAGTGGATTTTTATGTCATTTACTCATCTTTGTAAACCCTAGGCTACTAGTTCTCTATAAGTACGACCTTTTACTATTGTATTAATATCAATCTGGGTAGTTATCTTTGTTCTGATGCTATCTTAGATCATTAGGAGGCTGGCCATTCGGCCATGCCTAGACCTTGTTCTTATGTATTTTCAACGGT
>NC_029774.3:40756341-40783468 GCF_000817695.3 Arachis duranensis
GAGTGGATATCTCTTGGATTCCTTAATTAGAATCTTCGTGGTATAAGCTAGAATCCATTGGCGGCCATTCTTGAGAATCTGAAAGTTATAAACCTTGTCTGTGGTATTCCGAGTAGGATTCAGGGATTGAATGACTGTGACGAGCTGACTGTAGCCATTGACAACGGTGATGCCCAACATACAGCTTGCCATGGAAAGGAGTAAGAAGGATTGGATGAAAACAGTAGAAAAGCAGAGAGACGGAAGGGACAAAGCATCTCCATACGCTTATCTGAAATTCTCACCAATGAATTACATAAGTATCTTTATCTTTATTTTATGTTTTATTCATCTTTTAATTATCAATCCTCCATAACCATTTGAATCCGCCTGACTGAGATTTACAAGATGACCATAGCTTGCTTCATACCAACAATCTCCATGGAATCGACCCTTACTCGCGTAAGGTTTATTACTTAGACGACCCAGTGCACTTGCTGGTTAGTTGTGCGAAGTTGTGATAAAGAGTTGAGATTGTAATTGAGCGTACCATGTTGATGGCTCCATTGATGATCACAATTTCGTGCACCAAGTTTTTGGCGCCCAGCGTGGGTAGAGGCGCCAACCCCTATCTCTTCAGCTTTCTTCTGATTTTTGAGTTCCAAAGTGTGAAGTACACTTTGACTCCTTGACTTGATGAGTTATCAATGTCATGTGGACCCCACCTCCTTCCTGAAAACTCAGTTCGAAACTCCCATCAGTAGTCACAAAAAATTGCTTCATATTCTTCCAGTTAAATGGCATTTAATTGGTGTCTTTTGGACACCAAACCTGGATTAATTGCATATAGTAATTGGTCTCATGATTGGATTTTATTGTGTATATTATGAGTGGAATAAAATTAATTCTTTCACATTCTTCTACTTCCATTTCATATGTACACAATAAATTTGTCGTTTTATGCACCCACCAATTTACTAATTGCCTTTAAACATGAATCCATTGGGCTGTACGTATGAATCTCTTATGATGTTGGCCACACCAAACTTAATTTTGGGTTTACTCCCAATAGTAATTCAATTGTTTTGATGTAAGCTCAAATTAAGTGGGTTAGTGGCCACACCAAACTTAGCTCTTTAGCTAGTTTTCCAGCCCAATTACTCAACCTCATATAGTGTAGCAAGCAAGATTGCACTTCCAGCAAACTAGAAAACTTTTAAAACTTAAATCAAGGAAACTATCAACTACTTTAACTGATAACTAAAAATGAAAATAAAAAAACCTTAGTGACTAAACATAAACTACTTTAGAAAGCATGAAATTGAAAGGATATGAGTGTTGTGGTGCCTCCCAACTAGCGCTTCTTTAATGTCACTAGCTTGACGATTCTTCCTCTTCAGCTGAGGGTATAGTTCACTCTTTGCTCATTCAATGAGTCCCCCAAGTAATGCTTAAGTCTTTGCCCATTAACAGTAAAAGTCCTTTGTGTTTTGTCCTCCATAAGCTCCACATGACCATAAGGAGAAGCCTTGATGATTGTGAAGGGTCCAAACCATCTTGAATTTAGCTTCCCTGGGAAAAACTTGAGCCTTGAGTTGTACAATAGCACTTCTTGACCTTCTACAAACTCTCTTCTTGCTAGCTTTTGATCATGCCATTTCTTTGTTTTCTCCTTGTAAATCTTGGTATTTTCATAGGCTTGAGTTCTAAATTCTTCTAACTCATTGAGTTGTAGCAATCTTCTTTTCCCAGCAGCTTGATTATCAAAGTTCAATATCTTTAGAGCCCAAAATGTTCTATGTTCAAGCTCCGCTGGTAGATGACAAGCTTTTTCAAATTCCAATTGGTATGGAGACATACCAATGGGTGTCTTAAAAGCTGTTCTATAGGCCCATAGTGCATCATCTAGCTTCTTGAGTTTACAACGGTCTTCTCAAGGATTCTCTTCAGCTCCCTATTTGAAATTTCAGCTTGACCATTAGTTTGTGGGTGGTATGGGGTTGCTATCTTGTGCTTGACACCATATTTTAGGAGGAGTGTCTCAAGTTCCTTGTTGCAAAAATGAGTTCCCACATCACTTATAAGAGCTCTTGGAACCCCAAACCAACTGAATATATTCTTCCTCAAGAAATTAATCACCACCTTGTTATCATTTATTGATGTAGTTATGGCCTCTAACCATTTTGACACATAATCCACAGCCACCAATATGTAGTCGTTTGTGTATGAGGGTGGGAATGGTCCCATGAAATGAATCCCCCAAACATCAAACAACTCAAGTCCATGATGAATCTCTATGTCATTTCATTCTTTTTGGGTAGGTTACCAGCTCTTTGACATTCATTACACCTTGTCACAAACTCCTTTGCATCTTTGAATATTATAGGCCAAAAGAATCCATATTGTAATACCTTGGCTGCAGTCCTTTCTCCACTAAAATGTCCTCCATATGTGGATCCATGGCAATGCCAAAGGACCTCTTGTCCTACCTCATGAGAAATGCATCTTCTTAGAATTTCATCAGCACACTTCTTGAAAAGATAGGGCTCATTTAAGATGTAGTGCTTGGCATCATTGATGAGCTTCCTTCTCATATGCTTGTTGATGTTGGAAGGTAGCTCTCCAATAGCCTTGAAATTGACTATATTCGCAAACCAGGGAGCTTCTTAGATCATCATTAACTGTTCATCCGAAAAGCTCTCATTCACTATAGGGCTATGTGCTTCATCTTCCTCATTTGGGATTCTTGATAAGTGGTCAACCACTTTGTTCTCTGCTCCACTTCTATCCTTAATCTCAATATTAAACTCTTGAAGTAGCAAGATCCATCTTATCAGTCTAGGCTTAGATTCTTGATTAGTTAACAAGTACTTAAGAGCTGCATAGTCAGTAAAAAATGACTTTAGAACCAATAAGATAATATCTAAATTTATCAAATGCAAAAACTATAGCAAGAAGTTCTTTTTCTGTGGTGGTGTAGTTCCTTTGGGTTTTATTAAGAACCTTACTAGCATAATAGAAGACATGTACTAGCTTGTATCTCCTTTGTCCTAGAACAGCACCAATAGCAAAATTTGATGCATCACACATCAGTTCAAAAGGTAAATCCCAACTAGGTGGTGCTATAATAGGCGCAGAGGAGAGCCTACTTTTTAACTCATCAAAGGCTTGCATACATTCTCTATCAAAGATAAAGGTACATTAGAGACAAGCAAGTTACTTAAAGGTTTGAAAATCTTTGAAAAATCTCTAATGAACCTTCTAAAAAACCCAGCATGCCCCAATAAACTTCTAATTGCTTTAACATTGCGAGGTGGGAATAATTTTTCAATCACTTCTACCTTAGCCCTGTCCACCTCTATGCCTTTCTTAGAGATTTTGTGGCCAAGGACAACTCCTTTGGTGACCATAAAATGAAACTTTCCCAGTTCAAAACTAGGTTAGTCTCTTGGCATCTCTTTAGCACCAAGGCAAGATGGTGTAGGCACCTAGAAAATGAATCACCAAACACAGAAAAATTATCCATAAAAACTTCAATAAACCTTTTAATCATATCAGAAAAAATGGACAGCATGCGCCTTTGGAATGTGGCAGGTGCATTGCACAATCCAAAGAGCATTCATCTATATGCAAAAACACCATAAGGATAAGTAAAAGGAGTCTTCTCTTGGTCTTTAGGGTCTACTACAATCTGATTGTAGCCTGAGTATCCATCCAAAAAACAATAGTATTCATGGCCAGCAAGCCTCTCCAACATTTGATCCATGAAAGGTAGAGAAAAGTGATCCATCCTTGTGGCTTCATTGAGCTTCCTATAATCTATGCACATACGCCATCCAGTCACTGTTCTTATTGGTATCAACTCATTTCTTTCATTTGGCACAAATGTAATTCCTCCCTTCTTGGGGACTACTTGCACTAGGCTCACCCAAGGGTTGTCTGAGACTGGGTAGAGCACCCCCTGCTTGCCATAACTTTAGCACTTCTTTTTGAACCACTTCATTTATTGTTGGATTTAATCTTATTTGTGGCTGTCTTGAGGGCTTGGAACCCTCCTCAAGAAGGATTTTATGCATGCACATTGAAGGACTAATCCCCTTTAAATCTGAAAGTGTCTATCCTATGGCATCCCTGTGTTGTCTCAGCACATTGATAAGCTCCTCTTCTTGTTCTTTACTCAAGCTTGAATTAATGATTACTGGATATGTGTTATTATTACCCAAGTATGCATACTTCAAGCTTGGAGGCAGGGTTTTCAGCTCCAATGTTGGTGCTTCCACTTCCTTCTTGCTTGCCTTATCTAGCATGATTGAGCCTTCTATGATTTCTTGTAGTAGTTCACCATATGATGCTTGTTGATCTTGCTCCATTGCTTCTTCAAATTTGTCTTCCTCCAAAATTCCCTGGACTAGTGTCTATATTGTATCCACCATCATGCACTCTCCAATAAACTCCTTTGGGTAACTCATTGCTTTGAAAACATTGAACACCATCTTTTCTTCATGTAATCTTAAGACTAACTATCCCTTTTGTATATCAATTATAGCTCCAGCTGTAGCTAGGAATGGTCTTCCTAGTATGATTGATGTGTTAGCCTCTTCCTCCATATCAAGTACAACAAAATCAACTGGGAAGATAAACTCCCCCTCTTTGACCAACAAGTCCTCCACCACTCTATGAGAAAACTTGAATGTTCTATCAGCTAATTGAAGTGCCATTCTTGTTGGTTTGGCTTCTTCAATTCTCATTCTTTTCATCATGGCTAAGGACATAAGGTTGATGCTAGCTCCCAGATCACATAATGCTTTCTCAATATTGATATCCCCTATGATGCAGGGGATTTGAAAGCTCCCAGGGTCTTTTATCTTTTGGGAAAGCTTCTTTGGTATGATGGCACTGCATTCCTCTGTGAGTACTGCAGTTTTCTTTTCTCCCCAATTTCTTTTCCTTGTCATGAGCTCCTTTAGAAATTTGGCATAGAGTGACAATTGCTCTAATGCCTTAGCAAAAGGTATGTTAATTTCAAGCTTCTTAAATATCTCTAAGAACCTAGAAAACTGGTTGTCCTTCCCATCTTTTCTCAGCCTTTGTGGGTAGGGTACTTTTGGTACATAGGGCTTTAAGACTTGCTTTGGTGAAGCTAGATCAGGTGTCTCTTCTTCCTTCTTGGTCTCTGAGTCATTTACAGCTTCTTTTTCTTGCAAGTTGTGGTTTGAGGAAGCCTCCTCCACTACCTTCCCACTTCTTAGTATGATGGCCTTGTATTTTCCTCTTGGGTTAGCCATGGTATCACTAGCAAATGTGTGTGTAGGCATTGGTATCTATTTGGACAAGCTCCCTAGTTGTGATTCCAGTTTTGAAATTGCTACCCCTTGGTTCCTTATGTTGGATCTGGCCTCCTCTTGGATTGTATCTATGGTTTTTTTTCAGCTTGCAATTTTCTCTCTGTAACAGTGGCAATACTCCCTGCTAATTGTGACATAGCAACCTCCAATCTTGCAAATTTGTTGCTATTATCACATGGTTGTGGGGTTGAGGATGATACATCTTGAGAATGGTTGTTGTATGGTTGTTGGGTGGAGTGGTATGGTGCATTTTGTGAGTTATGGTAGGATTTATGGGTATTAGATTGATGATTGGGGTTGTTGTATTGGTTAGAGTGGTATGGTTTGTGATATTGGTTGTGGTTTTGTTGGTTTTCCCACCAAAAATTTGGGTAGTTCTTCCAACCTGGGTTGTATATTTTGGCATTGGAGTCATATGGTGGTCTGAATGAATTGTTCACATAGTTGGCTTACTCCCATTCACATTTAACTTCTGGAGTGTCTTCTTCTTGTATAGGTGCTTGGGCTTGGATAGTTAAGACTTGATTCTTCTCCATCTGCTTGGTTAGAGATGCTAGTTGAGCTGTGATCACCTTGTTTTGAGTCAGCAGAGCATCCATAGAAGTGAGCTCCATTACTCCCCTTCTTTGATTTCTATCGGAGGCATAGAAGTACTCATTGTTGGCCACAGTTTCTATGATGTCTATGGCCTCTTCGATTGTCTTCTTCTTGTTGAGAGAGCCTCTTAAAGAGTGATCTAAAGCCTTCTTTGATTCTTGTGTCAATCCTTCATAGAAAATGTGCAGTTGTACCCATTCATTGAACATGTCCGGAGGGCATTTTCTTGTCAACTCCTTGTATCTCTCCCATGCCTCATAGAGAGTTTTCCCATCTTGTTGTCTAAAGGATTGCACCTCAGCTCTCAATCTGTTAACTCTTTGGGGAGGGTAGAATCTTGCCAAAAATTTGTTTTTACTTCTTCTCAAGTTGTCAAACTCTCCTTAGGAAATGATTCCAACCACTTTGATGCTTTATCCCTGAGAGAAAAGGGAAACAACAGCAGCTTATAGGTGTCCGGGTGGATATCATTAGCCTTCACTGTATCACAGATTCTCAAAAATGTGGTTAGATGTTAGTTTGGATCTTCTTGAGCATTTCCTCCAAATGAATAGTTGTTCTGAACAAGAGTGATTAGCTTTGGTTTAAGCTTAAAATTGTTGGCATGTATGTTAGGTCTCAAGATGCTACTCCCACAATTCCCAAGATTGGGATTGATGTAAGAGCCTAGCACTCTCCTCTCTTGTGGAGGAGCATAGTTGCCAACTGCTTCTTCATGATGGTTGTGTGCTTCACCTTCCATGGTTTGGGTTAGATTCTCTTCTTCTTCTTCACCAACCACTCTTTTACCTCTTGCCATTGCTTCTCTTTTCAATCTCAAAAATGTTCTCTCCGGTTCAGAATCGTAGAAGGTTACAGCTCTTCATTTCTCTGTCATACATAACACAAAACACAATCTAAAATAAGACTTATCACCTTGGAAGAAGGGTGGGTAAGTCAAAATTAATTGATGCAAAGTATCAAGCAGTTAGTGTGCTTCTTGTTAGAGTGGATATATATACAATGAATAGTTAAGAGTTAAAATACTACACGAAATGAATAAAGTAAAGACTGAAATTAAAGAGACTAACAAAGTAAAAAAAATGCTTAATCTAAATACTCATCAACTTAATCATTGTCAATTCAAAATCAATCCCCGGCAATAGCGCCATAAAACTTGATGACCAGAATTCACCCACTATATAATGAATCCGTTCTTTGGCAAGCGCACCAAATTATCGTCAAGTAATAACCCACAGTAGAGTGGGGTCGAATCCCAAAGAGATTGATTGATTGAACAACTTTAGTTAATGGGTAATTTTAGTTAAGCTAATCAATAAGAATTGTTGAGTGCAGAATTCTAAATAGCAGAAATGTAAATATCTTAAAAGTAAAGAAAAGCAATAAAGTGCAGAAAAGTAAATGACAAGAATGTAAAGTGCTGGAACATAAATGACTGAATTGTAAATGGGGAATGGGTAATAGCAAAAATAAAAGGAAAACTATAAAGAATAGGAAAGATAAGAATAGGGGAAATTCATTGGGATTAGGAGATGTTGCTCTCTTTGGATTAAATTTAGATCATCTCATCTTCAATCATGCAACTCATTGACCTCTTGAAAATCATGATTGATTGAACCCCAATCCCTTAGTGATTCAATCTCTCAAATCTTGATAATCAGCCAATTCCTTTGTCTAATTGCTCTTGAAGAGAGGTATACTTGGTCCCTGATTATACCACATATCCTCAAAGATCCAAATAGTGGGTGGATTTCATGTCACCATATCCAATCCCAAAACTCATATCTAGTCAAGTGTGAGAAGGGATTTCAAGCAAAGTTTTATGTTTCCTTTTCTAAGGTTCCCATGAAACCCATTTTGCATTCAACCTCTTTCCCAAGATGATTGAACACTAAGCATGAAGAACAAAATTCCTTCTAGCAAATCAAAGAGAAGATGAAGAGAAGAAGAAGTTCACTATCATTAATCCATCAAGTACAACAGAGCTCCCTCTCTCAATAAGAGGGAGTTTAGCTACTCATAGCTTATAAAAATGTACAAAAGATGGAAGAAGATGAAGTGAAGTGTAAAAGTAAAACTAAACTAAGCTATCAATCCAACTTTCTAACCCACTAGCTAATCCCCTTTTTCGGTACTCTTAGAGGGTATTTATACTACTCCTAGCACTAGAATTTAAAATTTACAAAAAGGAAAAGAAAATTACAATTAAAAATAAAAGAAAAAACTCATAAAATGAACCATATGTCTGGCGTGTGAGCAGCGTGCCACGCCCAGCTTCTCAGTTTGTCTTGGCGTGCCACGCCTTCGAGCTCAAGTGGCACGCCCATAGTGGCTTCTTCTCTTCTTCCTCTCTGGATACTTGAACTGGCGTGGAATGCCCAGGTCTTGAGTGCCACGCCCATAATAAAACATGATCATCCTCTTCTGGAAATTTGAACTAGCGTGGCACGCCCAGGTCTGTCATGCCACGCCCTTAGTAAACTCTTCCCCCTTTTCTCTTGAATGTTAAACTGGCGTGGCACACCGAGTAGCTGGCGTGCCATTCCCTTGATAAGGGCTTCATTCTCTTCTCTGGTCAACTACACTGGCATGCCACGCCTAGGTCCCAAGTGGCACACCCCTCTTCATGTTGCCTTGGCGTGCCACGCCTAGAGTCCAAAGTGGCACGCCCATTCATCTTTTTCCATGGAGGCTTGTGCTGGCGTGCCACACCTTCGATCTCAAGTGGCACGCCCATTATGGTGTTGAGTCTCTTCAAGCCTTAGCATGCCACGCCTTAAGTCTCAAGTGGCACGCCCTTGTTCGTGCTTCCTCTATGATACTTGCTCAAATGCATTGGCGTGCCACGCCTTCAACCTCAAGTGGCACGCCCATTGTAGATGGTGGAGTTGGCGTGCGATGCCCAACCTGGCATGCCACGCCCCTTATGGACCTTCAAGAATGCTCTCTGGAATTTATGGTTGGCGTGCCATGCCTATACTAAAGCTCATTGTACCTTTTCTTGAGTTTATATCTGGCGCGCCACGCTTGGCCTTGGTGTACCACACCCATTGTGCTTCTTCTCCCTGGCGTGCCACGCCCATTGAAAGCTCCATGGACTTCTTCTCTGGATTTAATAACTGGCGTGCCACGCCCTTTGGCTGGCATGTCACGCCCATACAATTTGGTGGCATTTGTACCAAATGGCATATCCAGCTCATACGCGCAGCTTCTCTTTCTTGCTTCCTTCTTCTTTTGTTGCTCTTTTTACCTGAAATTCAACAAAAACTCATTTCAAAGCAATGTACCATAATATTCACCATTTAACTCATGAAATTGCATTAATTGAATAAGATTATACTCTTTTTATGGTCCTTTTAGATAGGAGAAAGGGGTAGATGATGCAAGTCATCAGAGTGCAAGGCTCTCACCATGACCAAGGAGACCGAGCCTAAGGAGGTGCATGCTGCTAAGGAATTGAAAGAAGAAAAGGCTCAAGAAAGGGGTGGAAGCACATTGTTTCATGCCCCATTGGTGGCACAGGATCCTGAAGTACCACACCCTCATAAGCTTCAAGAGGAGACCAAAGATGAGCAGTTCGCTCAGTTCTTGGAAATCTTTAAAAAGTTGCACATTAATATTCCTTTTACTGAGGTATTAGAGAAGATGCCTCTCTATATGGTCCTCATGAAATGCCTACTCTCTGAGAAGAAGGCCTTGAAGGGAGATGAAACTATGATCTTGACCAAGGAGTGCAGTGCACTGATTCAAAGGAAGCTACCCAATAAGATGCCTGATCCAAAGAGCTGCCCGATTCCTTGTATCATTGGGAATATTACTTTTGAGAAAGCATTATGTGATCTTGGTTCAAGCATAAATCTGATGCCACTATCTGTAATAAAGAAGCTGAGAATCCAAGAAGCACAGGCAATAAGGATAACCCTACAAACGGCTGACAAGTCTCTGAGGCAGGCATATGGGCTAGTGGAGAACGTATTGGTTAAGGTTGGAGAATTATTCCTCTCTGCAGATTACGTGATACTTGACATAAGAGAGGCTACAGATGACTCCATCATTCTAGGAAGGCCATTCCTAGCCACTGGAAGAGTCCTAATTGACGTAGAGAGAGGTGAATTGGTGTTGAGGTTACATGAGGATTGGATGGTTTTCAAGGTTTTTAAACCTCCACCACTCTTTGACAAAGGAGGTACCTGCATACAGAGTACGTTGCTGAAGCCTCCTCCCATGGTTGGAACTAATACTATTCCCCCTGACATCAAACCTAAGTTTGGTGTTAGGTGTGCTTTGTCCACCAAGGAAGGAGACCCCAAGAAGAAGTTACCCAAAGGCTGGAAGAACAAGAAGGTTCCAACTGAAGACTTCTCACCTGGGATGAGAGTAGTATTCACTAGAAGTCCAGTTATACCACACACTGTGAATAGGATCCTGTCTCTGGAACATGTTGAGCTGATTCATGAGAGCACAGGAAAGAAGTTCGAAATGAGGGGTGAAGATCTGAGCCCCTATGACCCTCCTCCTTAGAAGAGCTAACCATCAAGCTAGTGACGGTAAGAAGTGCTTGTTGGGAGGCAACCCAACCATGAGTATCCTTTAGTATTTCTATTTTATTTCTATTTTAATTTCAGTTTTAATTTCATTTAGTTTTTAATTTTTGTTTTCATAGTTTTCCTAAGTTTTCTAATGTTTGTGATCATGCGTGATGCTTAGAATAAAGGCAGGAAGACTTAGACAGAAGAACAAAACGCCCTGGAGCGAAACAAACTTGAGCACTAAATGCTAGGGAGGACGTTTAATGCCAGAAGAGGAGCAAAGTAGGGCGCTAAACGCCAGGGAGGCCGTTTAGCGCCATAGATGGAGTAATTATGGGAGTTTAATGCCCAATTTGGGCATTTATTTCATATTTTGGCACCCCCTTGGGGCGCTAAACGCCAGCCCCGACGTTTAGCACCAAGGGTGTTCGTCCCAAAAAAAATGATGTTGATCCCCTATTGGCGCTAAATGCCAGAGCCGGCATTTAGTGCCCAGGATGCAGACTTCAAAGAATGAAGAGGGTGTTTTGGGCAATGGTTAAACTCCAATTCCAAACCACTTTAACCATTTAAACTTATCCATTCTCTCTCCTCCTTACCCACTTTTTCATCCACATTCATCCATCCCATCACCCATCATCTCCCTTGATTATCCCAACTCACCTTCCACTCCACCCATCCACTCTCATCTATCACATCTCTCCACCCAACAACCCAAAATTCAAATTTAATTCCCCCCCTCTACCCATACCCCATAACTAAACCCCCCTTCTCCACCTATAAATACCACAGTCCTCTTCCTCTTTCACCACACCTCAAACTACTCTCTCCTTCCTTACCTACTCTTCCCCTTTACACACTCCCTACTTTCTTTTTTCTCTTCCATCCTAGCCAAGGTCGAGGCCTTCTCCTCCATTCCCCTCTATCTCTTTTGTTTCTATTTCTCCATTTCCTTATTTTCTATCTTTATTTTTGCTCAAGGACGACCAAACCTTTTAAGTTTGGTGTTGGGTGCTCTGCTTTTTTTTCATTCTACTATCTCCATGGCACCCAAGACCGAAGAATCCTCCTCAAGAAAGAGGAAAGAGAAGGCTCCTGCCTCCAATCCATGGGACTTCACCCAGTTTTCCTCTAAGACACATGAGGATAATTTTTATGAGGTGGTGCACAAGAAGAAGGTGATTCTTGAGGTCCACTTCGGTCTGAAGCTGGATGAGTACCCGGAGATCCAGTACCAGATTCTGAGATGGGGTTGGGAAGTTCTGGCCAACCCCATAACTAAAGTTAGAGCATTGATGGTGCGGGAGTTCTAAGCCAATGCTTGGGTGACATACAAGCATGTTAGAGGCGTAAACCTGGAGCCGAAGAACTGGCGTACCATAGTCAGAGGGCATATCATGGATTTTAGCCCGGAGGATGTAAGAGTGGCACTACAGTTACCACCATCAGGAGAGGACCCTCATTCATACACTCAGAGGGTCAATACTGATCAGAGGTTGGATCATATTCTTGCTGACTTTTGCCTCTCCGAAGCTCAGTGGAGGAGGGATTCTAGAGGTCGCTCATACCAGCTGGGTAGGCATGACCTCAAGCCAGTTGCTCGAGAATAGTTAGAGTTCATCCAACGTTCCATCTTCCCTACGAGTAACCATTCTGAGGTTACAGTTGAGCGAGCAGTGATGATCTGTTGTCTCATGCTCAGCAACGAGGTGGAGGTGCACCAGCTGATCCCTCAGGAGTTCTATATGATAGCTGACAAGGCCTCCACCTCTGTGAGACTAGCTTTCCCTCACCTCATCTACTGCCTGTGTGTAGCAGCTGGAGCTCACATTGATGGAGATACCCCGATCGACATTGAGAGGCCGATCACTAGGAAGGATATGGAGCTTGCTCACGCTAGAGAACTCGGGCATGGACCACAGCAGGAGCCAGTTCGACCGCCTCCATAGGATCTTCCAGAGATGTCTTAGGGAACCTATTTTCCTCCCCATGACTACTGGGACCAGTCGACCATATCCATAGGGGAGTTTACATCATCTATTGATCAGTGGAGGAGTAGAGGAGGCAGGGGCGCGATATAGAGGAGCTGAAGCATCAGAGAGGATTTTTTGGAGGGAGCAGTAGCCACCATGACTGAGGTGGTTGAGTTTCATTCTCCCTTTTTTTATCTTATTTCTATTTTTTAGTATTTCATTCTATTTTCTGTTTTCTATTCTAAGTTGCATGATCACTAGTAGGATTTTCTTGCTTTTTAGTTAGTCGTTGATTTTAATACTTTATGTTTATCTTTAAAATATGTCTCATGTATTGCTCACTGAGTTTAAAAAAGAAATATCAAAAGAAAAAGGAGTAGTAAAATCCATGAGATTTTGAGTTATACATATATATATATACATACATATATTGAGTTATTCTAGTTACTTTGATGTCGTGGCACTATCTTCGTTTCTGAATGTATGAATCAACCATGCATATTTGATATTAGAGTTAAGAATATTGGTTCTTAAGGAACATAAACTTAGAAAAGTATTATTGATTCTCTGAAATAAGAAAAAGATTGATTCTTGAAGCAAAACAAACAGCAAAAAGTACAAAAAAAATTAAAAAAATAGAAAAAGGTTCAAGGCTTTGAGCATCAATGGTTAGGAGGGCCAAAATTGATCTAAAGCTCAAAAGAGTGGTTTTTCCTAACTTTATGCTTATGATGTGAAGGTGTCAAGTAACCGTTGAGACTGAACACTTAAAGTCGTGATCAACTGCTGTTACAGAGTATGCCTAAGGCTCTGAGCACCATTGTCTGGGAGAAATAAAAAGAAAAATTAGAACTCAAGGAGTTTTTCAGTTAAGTGCTTGTGGTGTTGTTGTATCAAGTTAAGCTTGAAGACAAAACACTTAGAATCACGACTAGGCTCAAGGTGCAAAGCACCAAAGAAAAGAAAGAGCTATGTTCAAGAATCAATTAGAGCCTAAAGAAGAGAATCTATAATATCATCCGAGTTCTAGTTCTAAAAGATACTAATTTTCTGAGCAAAAGTTTAAGTTTGGTGTTGCACAAAACTTTCCAACCCCTCCTCAAAATCTGTTCCCGGATCTCCAGATATTCATCCGGCTGTAAGTCAAATCGCACCTTCGAAATAACCTTCTTCTTGCTTACAATCTCATGAAAGTGGTCCTCATGAGTTTTAGAGCTAATCCGGGTCACATCAAATGGACCGGTTGCCGGAGCCTTCTCCTTTTTCTTCTTAGAAGAGGATTCTTCGGTCTTGGGTGCCATATGGAATAGTCACAAAGAGAAAAAAGCGCAGTGCCTCAACACCGAACATAAAACTTTTGCTCATCTCTTAGCAAAGATAAAAACAAAAATAATGGAAGAAAAATATGGTGATGATGAGAAAATAATAGAATGAATAATAATAGAAAATTAAAGTAGAAGGAAGGGAATGTGATGAAGAAGAAGCTGGGTTATGGGAGTTAGAAGGGAAGAAGGAAGTGGAAGGTGTTGTGGTAAAAAAAAATTGAAAAAATGTGGTATATATATAGTGGGGGAAGGCGAGGCTCGGTTGGTTCATGAAAAGGGGGGTAAGTTGATAGGTGGTTGGTATATGGGTAATGGAATTGGAGTTAATGAGGGGATTTGATGAGATTTGATAGGGTGATGGGGTGGGGATACGGTTTTGACCGTTCCAAAATTTGAATCCCTTTCTTCACTAACTGTTTATGTGCCGCTGGCGCTAAATGCCTGCTTCAGTGTTTAGCGTCACAGCACTTCGCAATATGTGCCATTTAGGGCGTTAAACGCCCATCCTGGCATTTAGTGCCATTGCCCTTTTCGAATTTTCTTTAAGGAAAATAATAATTTTTTTGGGGACGATGGCTGGCGTTACGCCCACCCTAGCGTTTAACGCCAGCAGGACAGTAAACTCCTTGATTTGCATGCCATATAGGCCATTAATCGCCCACCCTGGCATTTAACGCTACCAACCTTGATGCCAATCTAGGCGCTAATCGCGGACCTCGGTGTTTAGCGCCCAATATGACATAAATACACCTCGATATTTGTGCTCCTTGGCGCTAAACGCCCAGCCTAGTGTTTAACGCCACCCAACATAGAGCTCCTTGAAATTTGTGCCATATCTGGCGCTGAATGCCCATCTTGGTGTTTAGCACCAGAGCACTCGAATAAAATCCTCTCCAAGGTGTTCTATTCTTCCTTTAGATCCTTCTGTTCCTATTCTAAGAACTTCACATGACCACAAACGTAATAAAACCAAGGAAAACTATGAATAATAATCATAAATGAATGGAAATCGAATGAAACACAAAATCAAAGGATACTCGGGGATGGGTTGCTTCCCAACAAGTGCTTCTTTAACGTCAATCTATTGACGTTCAGCTCTGCTAAGTCAAGGGTTAATCATAGTGCTTCACTTTCTCACCTCTCATTGTGAATCATTTTTCTGTATTCTCATAGATTAACTCAATATATTCAAGAGAGAGGATTCTGTTCACTGTAATGAGGCAACACTGGGGTTTTAGTCAACACCACTTTCATTCCTAGTGAGAAATCTTCAGTGAGGATCTTCTTGTTTTTACATCCCTTGGGTATTTTCTTCTTGGGAACCTCCTACTTGGTGGGTGATGCACATCCAACACCAAACTTAGGTTTGATGTCAGGGAAAATTATATTGGTTCCCACCAAAGGAGGCTTGAGTTGCAAACTCTATTTTTCCGCATTAAGGGGTTCTTGGAGACTTGGATTAGTGAGTTCATTCTTCATGCACTTGTCTTCTTCACTTGAGTGTTGTATGGATCTAAAAAACTTCAAGATAAAAAACTCCTCATGCACACTCAAAACAAATTCACCTTTTTTTCACATCGATCAAAATACTCTCAGTGGCTAGAAATGGTCTTCCTAGGATTATAGAGGCATTTTCATCCTCTCCCATGTCAAGGATTACAAAATCTGCAAGGAGAAAGAATTTCTCCACTTTGACCAAGAGATTCTCTATTATTCCATGTACATGTTTCAAAGACTTGTCTGCCATTTGTAATGCTATCCTTGTTAGTTATGCCTCTTTGATTTGCAGCTTCTTCATCACAGACAAGGGCATTAAGTTGATACTCGCACCCAGATCACATAAGGTTTCATCAAAGGTTGTGCTCCCAATGGTGTATGGAATCTAAAAGCTCTCTGGATCTGGCATCTTTCTTGGTAATTTGCTCTGAATTATTGCTCTACATTCCCCGATCAGAACCACTGTTTTATCTCCCTTTAAAGTTCTCTTCTTGGAAAGTAATTCCTTCATAAACTTAACATAGGGAGGCATTTTCTCCAAAACCTCAGCAAAAGGAATATTGATTTGTAACTTTCTAAAGACTTCTAAGAACTTTAAAAACTGTATGTCCTTTGTCTCCTTTTGAAGCCTCTGAGGATATGGCATCTTTGGCTTGTACTCTGGTGCCTTAGGCAACGCTGGATACTTCTCAACATCAACCAAAAAGGGGTTGTCCAGGTGTCTAGAAGGGGCGTGCTCCTCTTTACTCTGCACCTCCTCTGGAGCTTCTTTTTCACCTGGCTTCTTAGTAACTTGTGACTCTGCACCTGCCACTTGTTCACTTATCAAGGTAATGGCCTTGCACTTCTCCTTTGGATTTGGAATTGTGTTATTAGAAAGGGAATTAGTGGATCTCTGATCAATTTCAGCAACTTTTGTGGCTATTTGACCCATCTACACCTCCAAGTTTCAGAGTAAAACTCTGGTTTCCTGCATGAAGCTAAGAGTATTCTTGGAGAGTTCTGCAATAATAGATGCTAAGTCAGGAGAATTATGAGATGGAAAGATGCTTGTTGTGGTTGAGAGGGCTGAAACTGCTGGTTGCTGAAGTTATTCTACTTGAAATTGCCCTGAGCATTGTTGCCAAAATTTTGTTACCTCTATGCTTGATTTTTCCAACCAAAATTAGGATGATTCCTCCACCACAGATTATATGTCTTAGAGAAAGGATCATTGTTAGGGGGTCTAGAGGAATTACCCATGTAATTAACCTGTTCAAGAAAAAATTGAGCATAATCATAAGTCTCACCTTGAGGGAAGCCACCACTCATATCATAAGATGTATCTTGAGTATTAATAGTTGAGACTTGCATTCCACTCAAGTGCTGGGTAATGGCATTGATCTATTAAGACATGGACATGTTCTGAACAAGAATGGCATCCAAAGCATCCAATTCCATGACTCCTTTCTTCACCGAGGTTTTCTCAGAAGAGTACAAATATTGGTTATTAGCAACCATTTCAATCAACTCCATAGCCTCATCAGGGGTCTTCTTCATATGAAGTGATCTGCCTGCAAAATTATCCAGAGACATTCTGGCGGTCTCAAAAACTCCATCATAGAAGATCTGTAGCTGAATCCAATCTGAGAACATATCAGGAGAGCACTTTCTGAGCATTAATGTGTACCTTTCTCAGGCTTCATAGAGAGACTCTCCCTCTCACTGTCTGAAGGTCTGAATGTCCATCCTCAGCTTAATCAGCTTCTGGGGTGGAAAGATCTTGGTCAATAACCTATTGACCACGTTATCCCAAGTGTCCAAGCTCTCCTTGGGCTGAGTGTTAAACCACTGCTTAGCTTTGTCCCTTATAGCAAATGGAAAGAAAAGTATCTTGTAGACATCATGATGAACTCTATTAGTCCTCATAGTGTCACAGATCTGCAGAAAATTAGAGATAATCAAGTTTGGGTCTTCTTGTGGGAGTCCATGAAACTGGCAATTCTGCTACACCAAAGAAATCAATTAAGGTTTCAACTCAAAGTTATTAGCAGCAATAGGGGGTACAACAATGCTATTCCCATAAAAATCACGGCTGGGAGCAGTGTATGAGTCAAGTGTTCTCCTAGGTTGTTCAGTTATATTAGGAGGATTAACAACATTAGTATTAACCGCATTGTTGTTATTGTTGAGCTCCATAGTAGATTTTTCGTCTTCTTTCTCAAAATTATCCCTAAGATTCTCATTGGCTTTGTAAGCTCTAGCTTGTTGTAAACGCTGCCTTAAGGTCCTTTCAATCTCCGAATCAAAGTCTAGAAGATGTTCTTAGTTCCTATTCCTGCTCATAAACAACAAAAAATAAAGGAAAAGGTGTGAATCTCTACGTCAATGTGAAGAAAATTCCTCGTGAGGTAACATGTGTAAAATAAATAAAATAAAATAACTGAATAAATAAAACAGAAAATTCAAACAACTAATAAGCAAATATGAAACATAAAATTCGAATTCAGTAAAATAACCAAAAGAAATAAAACAACTAAGGGTACACCAAACTTAATTTCAGAAATTACAAGAAAAATTTTAAATGCAATAAAACTGAATTTTTCGAAAATTTAAAGAAAGAAATTAAATGAAATTAAAGAAAAAACGCCTAATCTAAGAAATCAAACAACCAATAGTTGTCAATCGCAGTCAATCCCTGGCAACGGCGCCAAAACCTTGGTGCGGAATTAGAATGTCCACAACTGAATCGACAAGTGCACCAGGTCGTACCAAGTAATACCTCAGGTGAGTGAAGGTCGATCTCACAAGGATTGATGGACAGAGCATTAATAGTCGAATGACTCACTTAGTCAGGCAAACAGAATATGGTGTTTTGAGGTTCAAAAGCATTAAACAGTAATTCAAAGAGTAGGAGCACAGACAATGAAATTACTGTGAAAAGTATGTGAGAAGATAGTTAAGGTTTCGGAATTATTTATTCTTTCAAATTTCTTACCAACTATTTTAATTATGCAAGATTCATTTCATGGCAAACTGTAATTGGCTAAACCCTAATTCCTTAGTGATTTAGTCTCCTCTAACCTAATCAACTGCCAATTCCTTGGTCACTTAATATAGATTAGAGGGTTAGGTTCAATTCTAGTTTATTAGCGACAAAAACTCTAATTACCCAAATATAAGAAGATTATATGTCACAAATCCCATTAAGTCCAAGTAATTAGCAGTTCAGGAGGAATTTATTTTAAAGCTAGTATTCAAGTGAGATAACTTTTTCAAGAATCAACAAGAACTCATGTAGAATAGGAGTTATTTTTCATTACACTCAAATTCATAAGATGAAGAACGAAAGTAATCCTTGAAATTAAATTAATACATTAATTAAAATAGAGTGATAATCTTATTAATCCATGGAAATAAACAAAGCTCCTAACCTTAACCAAAGAGGTTTAGTTGCTCATGACTCAGAGAAAACTAGGGTTCAAAAGTGTGTAAGTGCGGAACGACGTCCGAGAGAAGAGCTCGAAGGGCGAAATATTTTCCCTTTTATATTTAACCTAATTTAATTTGAAAATAAAATAAACTAATAATTACTAAAGCCCAAAAGATTGTGTTTGGGAATAGAAATACTTAAAACAAAATAAAATATAACAATTAAAAGCCAAATCCAACTAAAGATGCTCCTTTGGGTGAGTTGATCCGTGTTGTTGGCGTTAAACACCAGATTCGGCGTTTAGTCCCCAAGTGGCAGAAACGTCACTTTCAATTTTGAATTCCTGGTGATAAACGCCAGGTTCAGCGTTTAGTGCCCTTGATGGCAGAGGCTTTGCACGCATCACAAGGCAACTAGAGCTAAACCCCCAGGTCCGCGTTTAGCGCCAGCTTGGTAGGTTCCAAATTATTCTCTTTTCTTACACACGAACTCTGCCAAACCGATCCAAACTTTACCTGATATAATTAAAACAATAAAGCGACTCAAAGTAGCATCCAAATAGGCTTCAAACACTAAAATCCAATTAAACTCAATAAATTTATATCTAAAATAAATAGAAAAGAGAGAAAAGATGCTCACGCATCCAACATCATCAAAGGCTCATCAATCATACTTCATCATATCTCAATCAATCTCATCATATCTCATTCAAAGTTCATAATTAAGTCAGTTCTCCTTATTCTTTTTCTCATAACCAACCTCATCATCAAACACCTCTCAACTCAGCCATATTTCATTACAATTATCATTATCTTTATTACTAACTTCTTATTCAATATTACTAATGCCTCATTAATTCAGTTAACTCTTCGTAAAACCCTTCCATGTATCTCCTCAATTTATTTAACATACTCATCCCCGTTATAAGGTTTAAAGACTCATTAACAGACTTTAAACAAGTGTAAAAGAGGTTTGGAAAGCTAGAGGATTGGTTAAACATTCAAAATTCTCATTTTTGGCTAAAACAGGGGGCTCGCATACGCAACACTCCCTTTTCTTCAAGAGCTGTTAACTCATTAAAGAAAACCAGTTTTACACCTAACTTCCGACGCTCATAACTTCCTCTACAAAACTCTTATGTACATAAACTTTATACCGTTTTCAAAATTATCTTTAATTGGAAATAGATTTCATTTAAATCCAAATTCCAAGGCTCAAGTTATGATTTTCCGAAGTTCGTTAAAATTTTATTTTTACCAAAAGAGTTCAAAACTCTCTTTTCCAAATTCTCAACTTCCAACCAAAGTTTCACGTCTCAAACAACATCAAATATACTCCAAACAATCCCATACCCATTTTATCCCTTCACAACATATCAATTCTCAAATTGTAACAATTTTATCCTAACTATTTTCAATCAAAACAATGCAATTCATTAATACATCAATAATTATACTCATATCATCAAGTCTTGTCAACCATCATCAAAGGCTCATCAATCATCATCACAAACTTATCACAAACTCAATATTTCACCAAAACCACTAACATTAGCAAGTTCACAACATTCAACCTATCATACGGTTAACTAGCCTAAGTATTTATGATGCATTATATATTATCTATGAGAAACCAAAATCATACCTTGGCCGATTTCTCCCCAAGCTCAAACTCCTCAATTTAAGCTTCCAAGGTTACAAATTAAGTGCTACAGGGTCCAGCAACCAAAGCTTGACTTCAAGCACTCAAATTCACCGATTAAATTTTTAATTTAACATAAACTCAATCTAATTCCACGAAATTCACCAATTAATAACTAGGGTTCACATAATTGGATAACTACAAGGGTTTAGAGTTTTTTTTACCTTATTCACATATTATTTAGACAAAACCCATCAATTTTCTCAAGTTAATTTAATCCCAATACATCAAAACATCAAAATCCTCAATACTCATTAACTCAAAAACGAAATCTGAATAAAAGGGAAAGGATGGGCATGAAAACAAAGTTCCTTACCAAATTGTTCAGTGGATTTTGTAGAGAAATTCGAGATGAATGCGTGACCGCTGACGGCTCGTCAATCGGAGCTCCGAATTGAAAGTTATGGACGATTGGAAGTTAACGGTGAATAGCATTTTCGTTTCCCCCAAATCACCGTACTCTCTATTCCTCTCTATGCAATACGAGTTGCAAAGAGTGGAGAAGGCTTTTTAAATAATTGGGCTTGGGTTCATAGGCCCAGTTTGGTTGATTTAACCCGTGGGTCTGGTTTTGAGTAAAAATCTTTAAAATTAGTGTTAAAATTCATATTTTAATTGTTTCTACCACATTAAAGTATAAATTTAATTTTTTAATTTATTTAAATAATAATTAATTTATTGGCTAATTATTTATTAATTACCTAAGGTTTACATCATACCCCCCTAACAGAAATTTTTGTTCTCGAAAATTTAGGTTACTAAGGAAAGTAGAGGGAAGCACTCTCCGAATACCTCGCCCAAGTCCGTGAGATGCCATTTAGCTCCTTTTCACACCAAACAAGAGATATCAAGATGATCAGTCTCAATATCGCAAGTCCAGTGCTTCAAATTCCCAAATGCATGCTCATGAACAAATATACCACATATACCAGTTAGATAACCTAATTGGCATGTACAGACAGCTAGAGTATGTCCAAAAGCATAGTTAGTCCGTCCCTCAGGCTATGCAGGAACAAATTGCTCTGATACCATAATGTAATACCCTACCACACAGAACTTTACGTATATGATGTAAATCAAAGGTGGTGAGGCGCTACGACTTCTAAAACAAAAATACATAATATATATAAAGAATAGTTTAACTAGGAGCCTTGGAAGAAAGGATGATCAAAACAAGACTGAAAATGTGGCACACTCGAAAAGCGATTGGATAGAAGGCTTATATAGAAAATATATATATATATAACTCAAAATAAACTAAAAGATAAATATAAATCCTGTTTCTCCAAGTCAACCTCTAAGAGGAAAAAAATACAAAATACAAGGTGGAGAATCTATTACATATATATAAATATAAACAAAATACAACCACCGAGTCCTAAGGTAGTTCTTCGCTTACAAGAGTCTCCAGAATGCTCAGTGCGGTGCTTCACGTCCTACATCTGGAAAAAATAATATATGTATGGAATGAGAACTTGAGGTTCTCAGTATGGTAAAGGTGTTCGCATAGTTAATATAAAAGGTCCCGGAAAAGCCAGAGGCATTCTTAGAACGTCGACACTCAGATTTAAAACTTAAAGATTTTACTAAACCAAAAGTTTTCAGTATTGTATCCAAGGATCCAAATTCTAATCTAACTATTCCCCTCCTGTCAACCCAACATTTTACTTTCTATCTCCTCCAACCTTTCGAATCACCGGTGGAACAATCCTCGTCACACCTCCACCAAACGAGGGATCTCTCAGTTGCTAACACATACAAAACAGACAAGAAAAACACAAGTATAGATATAGCAGTTACAGCAAGTAGAACAAGTAGCAAATAAGCAGGGATAAAGTAGTTAAGCAAACCAAAACAATGTACACTCAAACAGAACATACAAATGCACATGATTATACTTGTCCTACAATCGTGAGCTCATGTGTCGGTTACTTTGCCAAAACTCGACACACCCGGTAGCTAATCTGGATAACGTCCCTCTAATATGTCTCCACACTATTGGGATATAGTACCCGTCACACTCTTGGGATATAGTGCCTGACACACTCATGGGATATAGTATCCGTCGTATTTTCTAGGATAAAGTGTTCCCACACTCTTAGGATATAGTACCCGCCTCACTCTTAGGATATAGTGCCCATCACACTCATGGGATATAGTGCCCGACACACTTTACAACAAAGAGAAAATGATGTAACAAAACAAAACAGAACATACATTCACACTTCACATTCATAATCACTTTTAATGATTCTTCTTCCTCATTTCTTTCCCAGAGCAAGTGGACAATGCCGCTGTATCTTATCCGGTCTCATATATCTCAATCAATCTCATCATATCTCATTCAAAGTTAATAATTAACTCAGTTCTCCTTATTTTTCTTTTTCATAACCAACCTAATCCTCAAACATCTTTCAACTCGGCCATATTTTATTACTATTATCATTATCTTCATTACTTACTTCTTATTCAATATTACTAATGCCTTATTAATTCAGTTAACTCTTCACAAAACCCTCCCATGTATCTCCTCAACTTATTTAAATAGACTCATCCCTGTTCTAAGCCTTAAAGACTCACTAATGGACTTTAAACAAATGTAAAAGAGTTTTGAAAAGTTAGAAGACTGGTTAAACATTCAAAATTCTCATTTTTGGCTAAAATAGGGGGCTCGCATACGCGACACTCCAGTTTCCTTTACAAAACTTTGATTTTCACAAACTTTATACCATTTTAAAGATTTCAAAATTATCTTTTCTTGGAAATAGCTTTCGTTCAAATTCAAATTCCAAGGCTCAAGTTATGATCTGGCGAAGTTCGTTAAATCCATTTTTACCACAAGAGTTCAAAACCTCTGTTTTCCAAATTCTCAATTTCCAACCAAAGTTTCACATCTCAAACAACATCAAATATACTCCAAACAGTCTCATACCCATTTTATCCCTTCACAACATATCAATTCTCAAATTGTGACAATTCTATCCCAACCATTTTCAATTAAAACAATGTAATTCATCTATACATCAATAATTATACTTAAATCATCAAGTCTCATCAACCATCATCAAAGGCTCATCAATCATCATCACAAACTTATCACAAACTCAATATTTCACCAAAACCACTAACATTAGCAAGTTCACAACATTTAACCTATCCTACAGTCAACTAGCCTAAATTTTCACGATACATTATATATTATCTATGAGAAACCAAAACAATACTTTGGCCAATTTCTCCCCAAACTCAAACTCCTTAATTCAAGCCTCCAAGATTCCAAATCAAGTGCTACAAGGTCCAGCCACCAAATCTTGATTTCAAGTACTCCAATTCATCGATTAAATCTCCAATTTAACATAAACTCAATCTAAATCCATGAAATTCACCAAATTAATAACTAGGGTTCACATAATTGGATAACCACAAGAACATAGAGTTTTCTTACCTTATCTAAGGATTATTTAGATAAAACCGATCAATTTTCTCAAGGTAATTCAATCCTAATACGTCAAAACATCAAAATTCTCAATACCCATTAACCCAAAAACGAAATCTGAATAGAAGGAAAAGGATGGGCACAAAAACAAAATTCTTTACCAAATTGTTCGATGGGTTTTGTAAAATTTTCGAGACGAACGCTTGGCCACTGACAACTCATCAAACGAAGCTCCGAATTAAAAGTTATGGACGACAGAAGTTATCGGTGAATAGGGTTTCTGTTTCCCCCAAATCACCGTGCTCTCTTTTCCTCTCTATGCAATCTGAGTTGCTGAGAGTGGGGAAGGGTTTTTATATAATTGGACTTGGGTCTTGGGTCTGGTTTAGCTCTAGTTTGACGGTTCGGCCCATTAATCTGGGTTTAGGCCAAAATTTTTTAAATTAATGTCAAAATTTATATTTTGATTATTTCTACCTCATTAAATTATAACTTTAATTTTTAAATTTTTTTAAATAATAATTAATTTATTAGTTAATTATTTATTAATTACCCGGGATTTATATATTAAGCCCTACGACATAGCAATTCAGTTGACATTAAATTGTATTAAGCCCGACGACATAGCCTTTCCATTAACTTTTATTTGTATTAGTTATGCCTTTCATCTAGAAAATAATTCTCAGTTTGTGAGCATCCCACCAATACACTCAAACACTGAACAAGTGGGACGAAACCCTTGACCTTGTCTAGCATTCAGTCACTCGTTTAACCTTCTTAGTTATTTCATTCATTATTCACAGTCTTTCTTTATCTTTTTTGTTTTCAAACTTCTGTTTTTAAGTCTTATGGATGAAGCCATTCAATTGACTTCGTTCTAGCTCTCAGATTCTAGATCTCAATTATCTAGTTCTATTTCCTTATACTTCAGTTAATCTTTCTCTTTTCTCTTTTCTCTTTTCTCTTTTTGTATCTTACTTGATCCTTCTTCACTTCTCTTACCTCACCCTTGAGTTTTTATGGAGAAAACCTTTATGTTTTGGGTTTCAAATTATCTTTCTATATCTTTTATTGTAATTACCATTATAATTTTACGTTACTTATTTCACTTTTTATCAAATTCTTTTTTATCTTTTATCTTTTAACTTTTAACTACTATATTTAATGTTTAGGATTCTAGCTATTATTAATTTAGTACACTGACTTTAATTAGTTGTACTTTAATTTACCAATATTTAAATTAACTATATCAGTTTCTCTATATTTTAATTAACTACTCCGTTACTTTATAATTTTACAGAAAAGCTCTGCATACAAGCCCTAATGGCTTGTATGCTTTACAAGTTCATTAACCAATAAACCCTCAAAACGCGCTGCAACCCTACGTCCAATACACGCGCTATATAACTACCAAATTTAAAAGATTTGTTTCCTTTATTCGTTCTTCTTCTCCTTCTTCTTCTTCTCGTTCTTCTCTCCTTATTTCTAGATTTGTTTCGTTCTTCGTTCTTCTCCTCGTTCTTCTTCTTCTTCTCGTTCTTCTTTTTCTCGTTCTTCTTCTTCTTCTTCTTCTCGTTTTTGTTTACTGAAATCAAAGTTTGGATTCGTTTTGAAGATAATGGTTGATTCAACGTCAGATTCTCAGCTGAATCAGGGCGAAGTGAATTATGAATTTGAATCTAACAAAGTTCCTGAGGTTTGATTTACATATGTTTACTCTGAATTTTGTTGTAGTAATTTGTATAGCATTGTGTAGCTGAATAATTCATGAACATTGACTGTGAGACTAACGCGTCAACATAAATCTGTGGATTGAATGTAATGTATTAGTTTTGATGGATTATCTGGAATTTATAGCAGATGCTCGGGTGTAGATCAGAACTTTTTTGGGTGTATTTGTTTCGGTAGTGTGGGTGTATTTACATTTATGGCTTTTTCTGTTATTTTAGCTGAGTTGTTGTCGTTCGGGTGTATTATATCAGACATGATTGGGTGTGTTTTTTGTTTTTTGTGATTTAATTATCTGCAATTTATAGCAGACGCTCGGGTGTAGATCAGATTTTTTTGGGTGTATTTTTTGGGGAAGCATGGGTGTATTTATAGTTTATGGCTTTTTTTGTTATTTTAGTTGAGTTGTTGTCGTTCGGGTGTATTAGATTAGACCTGATTGGGTGTAATTCTGCAGCCTCTCTCTGTTGTTGATGACCAGTTTATTCCGAAGGTTGGAATGACCTTTACCACCCTTGAAGATGCTGGAAAATATTATAGGAACTACGCCAAGGTTGCAGGTTTTTCTACAAGAGTTTGGAGCACAAATAGGAAGGGAAACGAGATTAAGAATCAATTGATTACATGTAGCAGAGAGGGAAAATAGAAATCTAAAATATCTCCGACCGAGAAGATGAATCCGACAGCCGGTTTAAACTGTCCTGCAAGAATTTATATGCACACATTGAAGGATGTCGCTGCTTGGATCATTTCAAAGGTTGTGCTGGATCATTCACACCCCTGTTGTCCAAGTAAAGCAGAGATGCTCAAACAGCACAGGAAACTAAGCATGTCCATTCGTCGTACAATAGAGAATAACGAGGAGGCCGGTATCAGACCAAGCAAAACCTACCAATCATTTGTTGCGGCTGCCGGGGGTCACCGCGAGTTAAATTTTATCGAAAAGGACGTGAGGAATTACATTACCAGGAAAGTGCGGAATGTTTCTGAACAAGAAGATGCAAAGGAATTCGGAAAATATTTGTTAAGAATGAAAGAGAAGAATTAGAATTTCTTTTTTGAGCTTGAACTCGAGGAGGATCAATCGATTAAGCTGGCTTTTTAGGCCGATGCAAGAAGTAGAGCTGCCTTTGAGTATTTCGGAGACGTCATTTCATTTGACACCACCTACAATACAAACAAGTAACAAACTGTTCCTGTTTATAATGCTAAATTAATGTATTTTTATGAATTCGTAGCAGAGTTGTATATTGGCTTTTTTTTGGGTGTATACGAAGCATGTGTTGGGGTGTACCTAATGATTTTGCATTCTGCACTATGGTAATTTGTTTCAGGTATAATTAGGGGTGGCAAAGCGGACCGGCCCGCCCCGCCTAGGCCCGCCTCATAAACGGGGCGGACTGGCCCGCCCCGCCAACTAAAATGGGTTCAAAATGCTAGCCTGCCCCGCTTTATGGCGGATTGGCGGGTTGGCGGCCTAGCCCGCTTGACTCTTTTTTTTTTGAAAAATAAAATTCATTAAAATTAATCAAAAAATAATAATTAAAAAATCAAATACAAATAAAAAATAGTCAAATTATAATATAATTTTTTCACTATATTTTT
>NC_029774.3:40783957-40828581 GCF_000817695.3 Arachis duranensis
AACTCTCATAGCAAAGACTCATTCGATAGGAATTGGAATGATTTTCTGCTGAATTTTGGTCTTGTGGACAACAAGTGGCTTTCAGGTAATGTTTGTTTAAAATCTGCAGCAAAGGTGTAAATTGCATGTTTTTTCGGGTGTATTTATAGTCTATGTTTGGGTGTATTCTGCAGATCTGTATGAAGACCGTCATATATGGGTTCCTATCTATCTGGATCACCACTTCTGGGCAGGGATGAGAAGCACACAAAGGAGCGAGAGCATGCATTCATTTTTTAACAACTTTATCACCCGGAACAGCTCGCTTATTTAGTTCGTCAAACAATCGATAATTGCCTCGGAAGCAGGGAGCAAGCAGAGAGAGAATCAGATGGTGCAGATTTTCATACGGTCATATCGTGTGCAACCAAATCCTCCATTGAAGCTCAGTTTCAAGATGTGTACACTCATCAAAAGTTTAGGAAAGTCCAAGGGCAATTTAGAGGAAAGGCAAATTGCATCACCAAATTAACGAATTCCGCTCTAGGCTATTCAGTATACGAAGTCGGAGAACAAGTTTTCAGCTCAATATTCAACAAGTTTGTGGTTACTTACGACTCATTTGTAGCCGAGGTAAAATGCCAATGCTTATTATTCGAGTCGAGAGGGATATTGTGTCGTCACGCACTAAGCGTGTTAACCTTTGAACAAGTGTCACCTAGATATATACTAGAACGATGGAGCAAGAAGGTAAAGAGGCAACACACACACACATCAAGAGCAGCCACGACGAGCCACTAATGGAGCCAAGAAGCAAGAGGTTTGACCAATTGGTTTTTTGTTCGCAAAATATTTGCAAATTTGCATCCGAATTGGGGGAGCTGACTGCAATTCTGCACCGTGCGTACGATAACGTCATGACTGAGATGGAATCATTAAAAGCCAAAAGGAAGGGGACATCTTCTTTATCCCACAAAGACGCCAACTTGGAATCCGTTAACGAGCTTCAAAACCCGCCAAGGATCCGAACAAGAGGACGTCCAAAAAATAGGCTAGGTTCAAAGTTGGACAAACAGATTGCAATCCCACAAAGAAGAAGAAAACGAAAGTTTTAAGCGAGGTAAAAGTAATGTTCTTTAAATTTGTGGTGATTGAGTTTATTTTTCTCATTAATAGTTGTTTAGCTAATATGTGAGTGTTATATTCAGATAAACCTGTTTGATGCTGCATCAGTGTTGCATTCAAATTCCAGCCAATATCAAGGACATGTTATGAATTATCAGTTTACGGTACCAGCAACAGGGGATAACTCTTTGGGTGTATAGTTTTACAGAATATGGGTGTAAAAGCATTGTTTCTCTTGGATGTATTTTTGTGAATTCACATTTTACATTTTAAGTGTTTAGGGTTCAGGGTTTTAGTCTCAAAGTATCATGGGGGGATAGATTTCAAGGTGTATATTCAACTTTATTTGGGTTTAAAAAATTGCAGGTTATGGGTGTATATTTGATTTGATGTTTTTCTTCATATTTTAGTACCTGTAATTCATACATTTTGAATACAACACAGACAGTTTAACAGCACAGACAGTTTGGGTGTATATTTTAAGCAATCTTGGGTGTATATTAAACTCCCGTTGGGTGTAAAATTTATAATCTGTGTTTAGATCTGCCTTGATGTTTTCCTTCATATTTAACCACCTGTAATACAGCTTTTGAATACAGCACAGACAGTTTAACAGCACATATAGTTTAACTATGGAAAAAATTTTATTGAAAAGAAGTTGTTTATAAATGGCAATTTTTTACAGCATTTGTTCAATTTACAAACTAGCTAGCAGTTGGATTACACATTTTCTATATCAGTAGAATTTATCTGACAAAACGGACTCAATAATACGGAGGATGGCTTCGACAGTCTTATTGCATTACTCGCTCTAATTGCTTCATCTCTCTCTTTACTCATTTCATTGAATAGTATCCGCGAAGCATACTCCACTTTATAGTGGTCCACCTCGTCCTACAATTAAAAAGTATATTCTGTTTAAACAGCAATATTAATTCAGTAAAGTAATACAGAGTTATATAGTTCTAAAGACAGTTACCTGTTTCTAATTATCCCATTCATACTTCCCCTTTTTAATGTTTTCCGGTTCAATTAACTCAAGCCACTTCATAACGTAGATAGCGCAGTCATATTTGAAAATGAAGAAAATAAATTACAAATCTCATTTAGGAAAGTTTAATGTTCATAGTCACAAATTTATACGTTGATTTTTGGTCTGATATCTTAACGTATGATGCTTTAATTTCCTTCTCCTTCTCGCCTTTCTTCAGAGGTTCCCCGCCAACATATGCTCTCATTCTTGAAATTACATATCCCTTAAATACCAAAACAAATCAGTAATACACCCGAATGAAATACACCCAAATGAATGCAAACAATGATTATTTAGAACATACTAAAGATATAAAATATACCCAAATGAATGCACAAGATACAACCAACTGAATAAACAATATACACCCAACTTGATTAACAAAATACACCCAAATGGTACCACAAAATACACCCAAAGGAGAACACAGAGCCAACTTACAGTGAATTTATTAAGCTGCTTTCTCTGATCGCTTGGAGCTTTCTTGTGTAGCGGGTCAAGTATATGAAATCTCCGCTTTCTTGTATCAATCACCCATAACTACCAATGATCCGCGTGGCAAACATGTGCAAAAATCTGAAGGATTGCCATATTTCAACAGTGTGTTATTTTATTTGGCATATAAGTAAAGAACGGTACTAACAAATTTTACAAATGAAAACTTACATATGGATACGAAGTTAATTTTTTTGCATCTATGAAGGGAATAAAACTTGAGTAGTCTTCCACCCTGAATTCTTTATTGGTTTTAGGTGATATGAATTCCCCGTTTGGGTGCTTCGAAATGGCCATGTTCTGTAACAATTGTGAAACAACAAATGAAATACTGAAAATACACCCAAGTGAATACTATAAATACACCCAAATGTCTACACAACTTACACCCAACTGAACTTAAAAAATACACCCAAATAAATACAAAAAATACACCCAAAATTCGTAGAAGTAACACTTACCACAATATCGGGGGGGAGACAGTATACTTGTTCTTGAAACCTTTTATCATTTGTCTGGTTGAGGATGAGGCACATGACAGATACAATCTAGAAATATATGCCAAAATCAATTTATATTAATAAACATTACAGTAAAATTTGGTATAAAAACATTAATGTTATTCTAATATTACCTCAGCTTCTATAAAAGTTGCTGCCTGGAGTGATGCAATGTGTATTTTTGTCAAAATGTATTTATCTTGGGCCATCAGAGTGCACATGTTTTCATACTCGTTAGTTCTGCCATCTGCGTATGTCTTCACTCGCGTCCCCCAGATGTAGCACTTCTGTTTCATATCATCCGTATTCTGATTTATTCCCGCAGGAGTTTCAAACCTCCCAGAACTTTCTCCCCCATTCTCCCTTTGAATTTGTGGACTTTTACTTTCTTCTTTCGCTATATTTCTTGCTATTTTTTGTACTAAATTATCTAATTGTTCTAGCAAATTTGCAGCTTCTGGAGATTTTGCCCTTTCTGCCTCCTGCATTGACGCTCCCTCCTGCGTTGATGCTTCTTCCTGGCTTGAATCAGTGAGGCCAAGGCTGAATGATGGCATCTGATCTGTTCTAGGAGCATACAATGTTGTCCGTGCCATCATCAATAGGGCAGCAGCGTCTTCTGCAGCTGGATAACTGCGTCATCATGGATAACGTATTACAAGAATAAGAATATACGGATGATAAGCAAAGATTGATTTTAGTCTGATGAACTTACATTTTAGTTGGAGCTGGGGAAGCGTGGGTGTGCTTTCTTGAAGTTGTTGGGGGAGTTCAGGAGTGCTGCACAGTTACACACAAATTAATCATGGCGTAAAAAAACTATTCAGGAACAATATACACCCAAACTGTTAGCATATATACACCCGAACTGTAACCCAATATACACCCAAACTCTAAACAAATAATACTATTTCTTACGTTTTTGTAGTTTCTTCAATTTGTAGCAGAGGGGTTGGGTCAAAATCTGTCTCAGGTATTTCTTCAAATTCCGGCACAATGGTTGTTTGGGACACTGGCACAAAAACTTGAATCGGAACTCTAAACAAGAAGAAAATTGAAAGGTTAACAACGCCTTTGAAAATAATAAGGTTATAAGGTTGAAATATTCTTGAAAAACTCACATTACAAGTGCTTCCGACGGTGTCCGTTCCCTCACAACCATCATATTCGAATCAGCCGGCTCACTGGCTGACTGTTGAACTGGACTCAACCTAAAATACACCCAAAGAAAGTCAATAAATACACTCGAACAATTCAAAAAGAAGATAGGCTTTGTTTTTTGAGAACTTACATACTTGCAGTTTTTGCTTTTTTTTCCTCCCTTTTTTTTCTCGAATAAAATAATAAAGGACTTTTTTTTCTAAAAAAAATATATACAGAATTAGAAGTAGAAGGTAATAGAAGAACAAAAGTAACGATTATTTGAAAGAGAAATTACATGCTCTCTGCCGGGTTGTTTACACTACTTTGTTCTGTGCATCCTTGAGAGGAAGGATCATCACTTCCCAAGTTCACATCCGGTATTCTAAATAGATTTCATGTTACTCAGACAAAATATGATACAGGTATAAAATAGACCCAAATGAATGCACAAGCTACAATCAACAGAATGGACAATATACACCCAACACAACAAACGAAATACACCCAACTTAATAAACAACATACACCCAACTTGATCAACAAAATACACCCAAATCATGATAACAAGATTTTATTAAATAAAGCTTCTTACGTTTCAGAGGAGACATAGCGACCTTCTATCGATCGCAGGTCAGCTTCGTTCTGCCTGCGAAACAAGAAACAATTATTAGCAAAGAAAACACACTAAAATCTGAAATATACACCCCAACAAGACATACCCCTCTGCTGCAGATTTTTCATCGATTCCCCTTAATAATTCATCTAGATCTTCACTTCCTATTTCATATCTCTCACTACATTCATAAAAGAAGATGTTAACAAAAATAAATATGATGATAGACGGTAATATAGCTTACGAGGTACTGTACCCATCATTGTATTGATCTTCTTCAGGAGATGAATGCTCAACAACAAACTTTTTCTTTTTGGATTGTGTTCTGGGTGGAAAAAACAAGTATGAATCAGAAATAAAAAATTAATTTTATCACAGAATATTATCCAAAGAAGTGCTTACTTTTTTGGTGTTCTTTGTGTCTTTTTATTTTTCTTTTGCTTCTCCACCGGTGATGATTTTTCGCTTCTATAAGTTAATAAGAGACACTTCAGTTAATACACGAAATCTTTATAATGAGGCCAAAAGAAAGGAGTAATAATTTTAGAACATTACTCATCACTTGATTCAGATTCTGAATTAGAACCTGAATCCTCTTGACTCTTTTTTCTTTTTCTGGAGTCCATTCTGGAAGGCAAACAATCATTATTTAGAACATACTAAAGATATAAAATACACCTAAATGAATGCACAAGATACAACCAACTGGATCGAAAATATACACCCAACATAATAAACAACATACACCCAACTTGATAAACAAAATACACCCAAATGGTTCCATAAAATACACCCAACTCGACGAAGAAATTATACCTACTTATGGTACTTACTTTTTTCCTTTTTTGCTGGGTTTTTTTCTTGGTGAATTCTCTGAGTCTTCTTGAGTCTCAGACTCAGAGGTAGAACTATCACTGTCAGTTGTTTCTGTCTCCGAAGACGATGTTGAACTCGCCTTCCTTTTTTGTTTTTTTTTATTTCTTGTTTTTTTTTCTTTTTTCTCTATTTTTTTCATTTTCTCTCTTGTTTCCGCCATCTTTACAATCCCCTGAAACATTAGATATTTTAGTTAGCAGCATTCAGGTAAATAAAATACACCCAACATATTACGTTCACTTACCAAAATTTCCTCTGTTTCTGCACTCATTCTTTCGACCAACTGCTCCTTACTCCAGTTGGTAATCCAGGATTTTGGCGGTCTTTCAGCCCTCTTCTTGCCCTTGTTTTTAGAAAGATGAAAGTAAATTATCATCAGGGTAAAGAGGTAGCCATCAATTGCCTTCTTCTTTTTCTCCTTGTAGTCGGTTATGCCCTTGACCATAAAGGTTAAAACATGCCCCCCCAGTTTCGCTCCGTTATGCTGTCCATCTCAAAAATTGGGGCCAGGTGCACAGGCGAGATTTTGTTTATTGTCGTTGGTAAAAAGAACGCCATCTGTATATAGAGGATGAAAATCCTCTTGAACATTAGGCGTTCCTCTTTATTACCAACGCCAATATCCATCATCTCATCTGTAAGACTTTTGAGGGTCTTACCCTGGAATCTTCTAAAAATGCTTTGTCATCCTCAGAAAGTTTCTTATAATCGACTTTCTGAGGAAATAGATCTCCTACAAAAAGAAAAACAACAAAGTATCAAATTCGGTTCAAATACACCCAAGCATCAACTTAAATACACCCAAGCATCAGTTAATATACACCTATAGTTTTTAGCGAGTTACCTGTTGCATTGATGCCAAGCGCATCACCTATTTTTCTTGGTGTTATTTTAAAAGAACTGTATCCCGTTTCTAGTCTATTCTCCCCTAGTTTGAAGTTGTTAGCCAACTCCCTTAACACTTGGTGATGCACCCTTAGTGGTGGGATGTGCATCAAGCCACCAAATCCCAAATTTCTCACAATTATTTTCTTTTCCTCACTCATATTTCTGAATTTATCACTTAAGAGATGTGTTGCACACTTAAGGTCTTTTGTTTGCTGTAAACAAAAATAAAATTATAGTCAGATATAATTCTATTATATAAAACTGATTTCATGTAAGACATATATTTGTTCTTACATTTCTTCCAGGTTGGTTTCTTGCTGCCATTTTCTCTGAAATGAAAAATACACCCAAAGATATCAGTAAGATACACCCATATATATGAGTCAGATACACCCATTGATAACAGTAAGATACAGCTATAGATATGATTTAGATACACCCATATATATCAGTCAGATACACCCATAGATATGAATCAGATACACCCAACAATTTATGCCATATACACCTAACAAGTTACTCCATATACACCCAAGAACAACCAATATTACAAGGACAAGAAATATCAGAATAGTTGCAACAGTTGATTATATTACACTATATCAGTTCAGAAATTTACATCCAACAAATTATGCCATATACACCCAACAAATTACGCAATATACTCCTAAAAATCAGTTACGAGAAGAACTAGAACAAGATCAGTAAAGCGTAGAATAACTAAGAAGAACAGTAAAACCTAGAACCAAGAAAAACATTAAAACGTAGAACAAGAAGAATATTAAAAACAGTAAAATGAGAGATAGAACAAGAATAACAGTAAAACTTAGAAGAACGTAGAAGAACAGTAAAACCTAGTTCTTCGATTTCGAAATGTGAAAAATCTACAAGATGAGTAAAATAGTAACGTACCTTGAGTAATATTTCTTCGTTTTCTCATTAAATTGTTGATCGAGAGTTCTATCTTTTGTTGATGGTTTCTGCTAATCTCTGCGACGAGTTCTATCTTTTCGGTTTGGAATGTTGCTCGAAATTTGAAGGTTTGTGTTTTGTTCGAAGGAGAAGTGGAAGAGTGCGCCATAACGAGCGCCTTTTGCAAAGCGTAACGGTTGAGTTATGCGCGTAGCACTGACATTCCATTCAAAGAGATTGAGTGCGCGTGTCTTTATCTTGAACTGGGCCAACTTGTAATACTTATAGGCCTTTTTTGCTTGTATGTGTAGCAGTCTCCATAATTTTAATAATTTATATTTCTCCACTTAATTGTTCTAAAAGTCCATTTTTAATTTTGTTATCCACAATGTTTTTAATTTTGTTATCCACAATGTTTAGTGCCCACAATTAGCACCTAGCACCTTCGGGCATTCACTAATAAGGCGCCAAGCGCCCTTAATTCTTGAAGTGGGGAGCCCAACGCCCAAAATTCATAAAGTGGGGCCCAAGGCTAAAGTAGGACGCCAATGTTTCCAAATTTGGGCGACCAGCGCCTTCGATTTGGTTTTTAGCTGGGCGCCCAGTACCCATGTGTTTATCAAAAGAAGACTTCCAGTGCCCAAATATTTTTGTACTTCGAGGAGACTATTAAGTGTGTGTTTGGATTATAGTTTATAAATAAAAATTTGTATAAAATTAATTTTGTAAAATTGATTTTAATCAAAAGTGAGTTGGTATTAACGTGGTTTATGTTTGGTAATTTTTATTCAAAATTGATTATAATAAACTAAATATTGTTTGGATTACATTATTCAAAATCACTTCTAGATAAAAAATTACAAAAAGGATATGAATTTAAATAATTATTTTATATTATCTTATAATTTTATTTTCAATATTTAAATAAATTTTAATATTTTTTTAGTACTTTTAGTATTCTTTAGTACTCTAATAGGATTAATAGAATCATAATACAAAGTAAAAAAATAACAATAACAGTAAAAAAATTCATATAAAAAAATAAAAAATTTTATAAAAAATAATAATATACATAAACATAAGAGAGCATTAAAAAAATATTATAAAAAAATAATAAACATATGAATATGAAGGACATAATTGGTATATAGAACATAAAGTTTAATCCAACGTAAAAAGATCAATAGAAAAGCTAGAATTTTTAGCTTTTGGTAAACCATGGTTGAAGACAGAAATCACTTCTACGTTTACAGGATAAAAATATTTCCAAACATAAAGATGAAGCGTTCAAAAAACTCAAATAGGCTTTTCTCTTCTCCAACACAAATTCAAACACACCCTAAACCGTCACGTAAATACAGTTTCATGTCTCAAATACTCAATTATCAACTAAGTATCAAATCACAATCAACTTGAAATTAATTTACGAAACTTTATGTTTTGGTGTTAGTTCACAAAACCGATTCTTTTTTGATAATCGTTAGCTCACGTTCTTTCCATTTTTAACCAAAACAACATTTAAACCACGATATATAATAATCGAATCTCCATCGTAGGTTAAAAAAAAAATTTTTTTACCTTGTCAAATCTAATACAGTTGTAAAAAAAAAAAAAAGAAAAAACGAACACTTTAATCGATTTAGAATCTCCATTAAAATTTTTAAATCGAAAGATTAAATCTTAGAAATTGGCCGACTATGGAATTTTTAACCTTTCTCTCTCTCATTTTCTTGGCAATGTTACGTACGAAGAAAGAAAGCAGGAGGTGGCCACGAAGAAAGGAAAAAGTAGAAAGTAGTTTAAACTTTGTCATTAAAATATTAGTATTTATTTTTTTACATATTTAAAATTGGCTTGTCAAACTAAGTCTATCCGAGGCACTCGAATTTTATAAATTTTTAACATTTAAAAGTTGAGAAATTTATTATTAAAAATCTAAGTTGTTACAAACAACATCAAAATTAGATCGTAAAAGTTTGCTGAGAACGTTGTTGCTTGTAGCAGGAGAAGATGAGCTGCGACGAGGAAATGAGCCACAACGAGAAAATGAATGATCGGAGCCAAAAGATGAATAGCAGGAGATGAATGATAACAAGGGATTAGAGTTCATTACTCACATCACCTAAGTTAAAAAAGAAAAACAAAAGGAAAATGTATACACACAAACAATTTCACATTTTTCATAATCAAATATTACATGTGAAGTATAATGAATTTTTTGCTGGTGAGCTCTACTTTGGCTACTAGCTAGTAGCATTGAAATTTTGCCTCATTCTCCAAAATTAGCTCATGTAAGTTGGACCATGATAATTAATTAAAGAAATAAAAACACCAATAAAGCTCGAGACTTAATTGGAGTTTGAGTCAATAATAATCTGTGATCTCCTCAATTCAAATAAAGTGCAAAGTCGTTGAAGTGTGTGGATTATTATTTGCTCTCTTCTGTCTAACGCATTCTAATTCATCAGGATCAATGTGTGTGTAACCTTTTCATGGATATATATCATAATAACAGTTACATACATGCATGCATATATATCCACATATATCCAAGCCTGAAAGGCCATTCAGTGAGTGAAAATGAGAAAGAAAGAAGCACTGTTTGTGAGATATTGGAGATCTTTATCGGGATCCAAACAAGCCAATCACGTGGTCCAAAGCTCAGAGAAACAATAACAGTAACCTGCTTTCATTATTATCCATCTCACTTTTATTTTTATTTTAATTTAGAAAAGTATGTGGAACCAAAAAGAGATCAGCCAAAAGATAAACAAAACAATATTAAATTAATTAATTTAAATTTTTATTTAATTTTTAATGTTTGTTATTAATTGCCGTTTTGAATAAAATTTCTCATTCACTAATATGTTTCAAATCCCCAATAATTACTCCTGGGATCACGGAACCCTTTCAGCAAGTCCGATCCAAAATTTATTTTTTCTTTTGTCAAACACAAATTCAAAAAATACATAAAAAACATCCATTTAATATGAAAAAGAAACATTCTCATACTTAGTAAAAGAAACATCCATATATATTAACTCGTAAAAATTTTGAATTCATCAAAAGGTATTTGGCTGGATTTTGGCTGATATGCTTTTGGTTCCTAGCTTTACTCTTTTAATTTTTATTTTTTTGTGGCGGCAGCATGCAGCAGCTTAAACCTTATTAGTAGTTAGTGCTATTACTATGTCATCATATGCCCCTCCCGTACCTACTACGATGCATGGACTTTGACGATGTCACACTCATCCATCAGCATATATACTACATGTATATATATGTGTCCTTTAATTTCTCTGTTTCAAACACAACAATTATTATTGTTATGATTACTTATATGCATTATTATGATGCTGCATGTCGTTTCATTCTATCTAGATAACTAGATAACTAGATAATTAGCCTGGTGGAGCTGAAACAGTGCTATCCAAATTGATTAATTGACCCACCAGCTATTTCTTGCATTGTGATGATGAATTATTATTGTGGGCTTTGAATTTTGTATACTATTATGGTACTATATTTTAAATAAAAAATATTATTTATACACTAAAATTAATTATTATATATTTATATATAAATATATATATTATATGATTTATTATTTTTAATATATATTTTATACTAATAAGTAATAATTGACTTAATTGACTTAATGACTACATACATTTAGCATAACATAATTAGTTTTAAATATAGGAAAAATATAGGGTACCAACATATTATCTGTCAATTTCTGCCAACTCTTATTTATATTTGTGTTTCATGGAAGTGTGTTCGTAGATGTGTCTAATAATTAATATATTTTAAATACATATATAAAGAGACACATCCATAAAATATATCTATAAAGATACTTCTATTAAACACAGTTATAAAAAAGACATTTTTATTAGACACATCCATAAACACACTCCCATGAAACACAATTATAAATAAGAGTTGACAGAAGTGGACAGATATGCTGTTGGTAACGTAGCTAAATATATCATTGAAGTGGCAATATATACACATGATGAAGAGTATGTTTTGTCATTATGTATTGATGCCATTAACACCCATATCCCATTATATTACCATTGGTTGTCATTTTTGTTGATACTTGATAGTTGATACACTTGAAACCACTAGATATATGAGTAGCTAGAAAAACAACGGTAGAGCGTGATATATTTTTGTCATATCACTTTATCTATTTTTTTTTCTTTTTCATTTTGTAATTAATTCAAGTACTCGGCCTTTGTTAAACTGCTAGCGATGGAAGAAAAAAGTTCCTATAGTATAAGAGGTTGATAATTAAAGTAATAAAATAAAAATTCAATTACCAATGAGTCTCGTTCTCTTAATTTATAAGTAATTAGATATTCATTTTCTCACATTACTAATATTTTTAGTTTGAAAGAGTTTGATCTGATATAGCAATAACATTTATCTTTTATCACTCCTAAATTTTTTTAACATATATGATGCTAATGAATTTTTCTAAAACAGTTAACAAATGTAAAGAAAACTAACTTTTAGTTAGTCAATATTAGTCAATTTTTTATTTTAATTCTAAAAATGCTCTTTATTTTTTGGAAAATTTAGAATTTAAAGTTTGTAATTTAGAATTTGAAATTAAGAGTTCATGATTTAAGTTGTAAAATTTAAAATAAATAAAATAATTTTAAAAAATTAGCTAATGTTGACTGAAAATAATTAATTTTTTAATATTATTACCGAACAATTAATGATAAAAGTTATAATATAAATTTTAAAATTTAAAATTATATTTTCTAAAAGAATTTGAAATAAGCATGCTCATAAGTCAACTCATAAGCTATATATAGGTTTGGTTTAGTAAAGTTTTTTGAAGAGGTGTTTGTATTTTTTAAAAGCACAAACTTTTCATTTTGTGTTTAGTAAATAAAAAAGATAATATTTTTGTATTTATAATTTTTAAAATTAGCTTGTACTTTTAAAATTTAAAAGTAATTTTTTTTTTATAATATTTTTAGTTGTTGTTTGTGTTTATTAAAAATTATTTTTAATTTAATTTATTAAATAAAAATATTACATTTTTTAAAAAATTATTTTTTTAAAAATTAATTTTTATAAATTACTTTTGAATAATATATAAAAAATTTATCAAATTAAACTATATGAAACGCACCTTTTGTATTAGTAAAAAAATGAAGAAAAGAGAGTAAATAATTTTTACCATCTAAACCGGCCTATCTCTTTTAGGATATGATATAGGATAAGATTGATACCCCTTGCTTTGCCAGTTTCATGTAGAGAGCTATCAAAGCGATCCTCTGTTAAATAAAATAATTGCTTTAAAGAGAATAATTATTTTTCATGCCAAGAATTGGTGAAACATACATATGCAGAATTAATAATTTTATAAATTATGCATTCCAAATCTAGAAAAACAATATCTCAATTATGAAAAACTTTTGGGTCCCCGTATCTTTTATTATATATCGGAGGATTTCTCTGGATATATACATATTACATGTTTATATATCAAATAACTTGTTCTTTCACTTCGACTTGATGTGTGAGCATTGATAGTCACAACTACATTTTGTCTTCAGATCTAGGTTTTGTACCTAGAAGTTTTTCAGAGTAATTTTATTTGGAAATTAAAGAAACGGTAAATCACATATTTAAAATAATTAGGATTTAAATTTATCAAATATAATATTTAAAGATTAGTTACATTTTAATTCTATAATTCTTTTATGTAAATCGCTACAATGTGTAAAGTTTTTAACATTAAAAAAAAATTATAATCCATAAAGAATTAATTAAAAAAATAAACATAAATCACTACAAATTGTAATGGCTTTAAAAAAAAATTTGTGTAAAAATTGTTATAGTCAATAATAGAATATAAAAAAAAGACATGGTAATATAAACTACGAGTGTATATAGTCATTTACGTGAAGGACAGTACTCTTAGTACTCTTCTAATAGGGTTCCTAATATATTCTATTAGGATTTTTATAGCACCCTATTAGGTTCTTTCTTCTTTCTTTTAATTAGTCTCTTTCAGCATATATAACTTTTTTTTTTCTTCTCCATCTACTCTCATTTAAATCTATTATCTTTAATTTTATAAAAAATCTTTGTGTTTTTACAATGAGCACCCAAAATATGAAAAAAATTTGTCTTCACAAATATTCTAATGATGCTATGATGGTAAAGGGTGTTAGCCTTTAAATGACACCCATAAAACTATAAAGCTACTAATTTAAAATTGTTAGAGTTTGGAGAGACTCTTGACAATCTACAATTTAAAAAGAATTTGTAAATCCTACTCTCCCAAAGTTGTTTTTCTTCGAAAAATCAAAAACCAACCTCGACAAGTAGAAACAAATCTTTAATCTTGTGGTTTTAAAGATTGGTTCATTGCGGATCTATCGAAAATTGCCGGTGGCCTTGTTTGGCATGAAAAGAGAGATGCAATATTTAGATTATTAATTCTGACAGCTTTTACATTGTGGCCTCGACGGTGGAAGTGAGCATTAATGTTTCTTGGGATATTATTGGAGTTCATTTGACCTCTCATAATCAAGGTAGGCGGATACAGTATGAGGCTCTTCGACCTATTATTCAAGCATTTCAAGGATGAGAGATAATCATGGGAGATTTTAATGTTATATCTAACCAGAATGAAAAGGTGGACGGGAGAGTGATGTCAACAACTTCTATCGAAACCTTTAATTTGTTTATTGATGAGAGCTCTCTAATGGATATTGGAATGGCAGACCATTTACATGGTCAAATCGGCAATCTGGTCCAGATTAAATTCCGGAATGGCTTGACCGTGTGCTGGTTGATTCTGAGTGGCAGCAACTATTTTCTAATACTACTGTTCTTTGGCTTTCTGAATCAGGTTCTGATCATGCTCCTCTTCTCACTGATTTAAGTCGAGAACTAAACGGCGATTCAAATTTTAAGAATGGTGGTGTTTTAATAATGAGGTAAGATAGATTGTGAATGAAATATGGAGGGAGAGAATAGAAGGCAGCCCCATGTTTATTTTATTTCAAAAATTGAAAATGTGTCGACACAGTCTTGTCTTATAGTAGCAGTCTAATAGAATGAACTCTAAAGAGGAAATTGATTCTCTTCAATCTCAATTAGAGGAGTTTCGGATAGTAAGGGTCCGTGGAGGTAATATCATCTCAGATTTGGAAAGCAAACTAAAAAAGTCTCTCCATGATGAATAATTATATTAGAAGGAGAAGTCTAGGGTCAGATGGCTTTAGGCGAGAGATCAAAATACTAGTTACTTTCACCAGAAATTTCATAACTGTACTCGTCAGAATAAAATCTGGCACTTGACCAGAAACCATGGCGAATAACTTTCTTCAAATGCTAATATGGCGGCAGTAGCGGAATCTTATTTTAGAGATATTTTTTCCTCCTCTTATCACAATGATCCAAACCCACTATTCACTGACTTCGAGCCTAAAGTTACAGCTTCTATGAACCGAATGCTTAGACGTTCGGTTACTATAGAGGAAGTCAAACGGGCTACATTCAGTGTTCACCTTCAAAGTGCTCTAGAAGATGATGGGATAACAACTAAATTCTTTCAACATTATTGGGATATCGTCAGTGGTGATGTGTTTTGGGCAGTTAACAAGTTCTTTACAGGAGGTCGTATATTAAAAAGTTTCAACCATACACAATTTTGTCTGATCCCAAAAGTCCCATATACTAAAAATATGTCTCAGGTGAAACCAATTAGCTTTCTTCTCTAGTTAATAAAATTATTTCTAAAGTCATAGTTCACAGACTTCAAGAAATGATGCATAAACTTATCAGCCCTTTTTAGAGTTCTTTTATTAAAGGCCGACTGATCTCTGATAATATCTTAATTGCCCATGAATATATGCATTACCTCAAGAACCAAAAACAATGTCTGGAATATGAGATGACCCTCAAATTGGATATGATGCCTACGACAGAGTAGAGTGGACCTTTTTGTGGTTTATGTTGGAAAAATAGGATTTGATCCCCTTTGGATTATTTGGATTCATGAATTAGTGACGACTGTTTCTTATTCTGTGATTGTGGAAGGACAACCCTATGGTTTTTTCAAACCCTAAAGAGTTCTCTGCTAAGGAGATCCTCTTTCTCCCTATCTTTTCTTATTTTGTGTAGAAGGTCTCTCTTTCTTATTACACAAAGCAGAACAAAACAATCTCATTGAGCGCATTCAGATTAACAGGCGTTGTCCTAAGATCAATCATCTTCTATTTGCAGACGACTCTATTCTTTTTTGTAAGGCTAATTCAACTATTTGTGGAAACATCCTTGATTTGTTAACTACGTACGAGTGCTTCAGCAGGTCAGAAAGTTAATCTTGGCAAGTTTGTAGTTTTTTTCAGTCATAACATTCCTTTTGAATCTCGTGCTCGTCTGACTGCCTCATTAAACATTTCACACATAGGAGCTTAAGATAAATATCTTGAGCTGCCATTTGTTATTAATAGATCAAAGAGAGCCACTTTTAACATGGTTAAGGAGAAGGTACAGAAAAGAATTTAAGGTTGGAAGCGTAACCTATTGTCTGCTGGGGAAGATTAGTTTTAGTAAAGACAATTGGGGAAGCCATCCCGATTTACACTCTCTCTTGCTTCAGATTACCAGACAGTCTAATCTTCGATATTCACTCTTTACTGACTCAATTTTGGTGGGGTAAAAAAGAAAATGAAAGGCGACTGGTCTAGATCAGTTGGGACACTATGACCCACCCAAGAAAGAAATGAGGTGTTGGTTTTAAAGAACTTAGGGCTCAAAACCTTGCTTTATTAGACAAACGGTATTGGCGAATAGCAACATATTCTAATTTTCTATTGGCCAAAATTTACAGAAGTAAATATTTCAGAAACGAAAATATTCTAAATGCAGAACCTGAAACTGTTGAAAAGTTAGAAATCTCTTTATCTTTGAAGGAATCAACACTGTCCTAATTTCTATTCTCGATACTTTTAGTAAACTCTTTCGAGAGATTCAACGCCTCCATGTAGCTTTTCATTGAGATAGTTCACAAGTCTTATTATTCTCTAGAAAGAAGTTTACTTTCACTTTTTACAATTTTCTTTTTTATTTTTTACTGTTAAATTTCTTTTTAAGTGTAATTTATTTAAAAGATCTCTATCATTCATTGTTTTTGTCCTGACATAAACTCTATATTTCATTTACCAAACTTAATGAAATGAAATATATTTTTATCTTTGAAAAAAAAATTTACGTGAAGGACAAGATCCTTAATAAGTTATAGCGGTAAAAAAACAACTTTTATACGTAAACCTTACAAAAAATATTAAAATTTTATATCTAAATTTAAATTCATACACAAATTAAAAAAATAATTTTAAATGTTAAAATCTAAATATTAAAAAAATATATTGAAATTTTAAAAATGTAATGTTTTAAATTAAAGTGTAAATTATACGTAATTTTTTCTTATATCCCATTTTATTCCGTGTGGATTGATATTGTTTAAAAACGTTACAATTTTTTTATCCCATTTTAAAGTAATTAAACTTTAAAATATAGTTAATATTAATAATAAACACTATACATACATCATGTATAGTAATTAGAACATATATATAGCATCAGCATAATGTGTTTATAGTGTTTATTGATGAATATTAACTATAAAACTTTTATCTTTTTAGCACAAATTTTATAACAACATCAGAACTAATCTTAGAAAGAGATGGTTATAGTATGATGACTTAGATAGTATTTATAATAATATAATTCTTTATAACTCTTATAACTTAGAACTATTTTTTGATATATTTTAAGAATTTTTAGATTTACAAGGAGTTATATTATATTCTTAGTTTTATATAAAATAATTTAAATATTAAAATTTTAATATTAAAAAATCTAAAAAGATTTTAAAAATATAAAATTTTAAATTAAAGTATAATTAATTAAAGTTCAATTAGTTTAAAGTGGAATAAGAAAGGTTACAACTTTTTTAAGCCATATGAATCAATTGAATAAAATGGAATATGAAAAGAAAATTACGTATTATTTATATTTTAAATATATCTTTTAATATTTAAATTTTAATATTTAAAATTATTTTCTTAATTTACATATTTAAATATTTTTGTATGATTTACGTGTAGAAATTATTGTTTTATAAACCGCTACGAACTATCAAGGATATTCTCCTCTATGGAAACCTGCTACATACACTCCAGAAGTCACCATATCTTTTTTTCATAATCCTTTGTTGGCTATAGCTAGTTCTACACTTGAATTTTTTTTTTCTATAAACTTTTACAATCAGTACCGGTTTATCCTTATTTTGTTTTTCCCCAAATTCTTCATGAGCTATAGCGGTTTGTAAATGTTGAAAACTCTACACATACACTGCAGTAGTTGATATAAAAGAACTACAAGACCAAAATATAATCATCAATCTCGAAATATTGTATTTGAATAAATTTAAATTCCAATTATTTTAAATATGTGATTTATCCTTTAAGAAAAAGCAAATGTCTCATCTTGAGTATTTTTGTACATTTTTTATAGAGGCAGAATAACCATTGAATTCTATGATTTACTTCTTATATTTATATCTGAACCTATATATGTCGAGAAAACCATTACTTCCTTGCAATAAAAATGAAATTTTACTAACTAGAACTTCGTTTTACTAATGTGAACTAGTTCCTCTTAAGAAAACAGGAGTGAAAATGTTTATTGAAAACGTAATTTCTGAAAAAAAAATTGCTTTAATTGAAGAATTTTTTTTCTCTTTTCTTCTCGTTAAAATTTGACATATTGTTTTGTTCAACCATAAATACCTGAGTTAATCTCTAAAGGAATAGAAACTTCTAATAAATCACAACTCATGAGTTGAATAGAGACGATATCTGTAAGAGATTCTAATAAAAATCAATAGTTATCAAAAAGATATAAGAATTTAAAAAAAAAATAGTATACTTTTGAACGAACGTTCCACCTAATATTTATAGTATATTCGTTATAGATTTGAAAAAATGATTTGTACCAAATTTCTAACAAATTTGGCAAAATACAATCAGGTTCAAGTATCTGAAGACACGAAGAAAAGATTTTCTAAAGTAATGAGAATTATAAAGTGATAAGTAATAGGTTATTTACAATTGAATTTGTATTTTTTATCATATGTGGACTCTACTATTTTAATTTAAAGGTGATTAAATTTTTTATTTTCTTATTTTATCAACTTTTTCATTTTAAAAAATTTTGATCTCCTAAAACCTAATTATTCCTGAAAAAAATATGTGTGGGCTGATAAAGTGCCTTAAACCCAATTAAAAGTACTAGAGGGTAATATTTTTATTGGAGTAAAAATGTCAAAGGTAATTAGTTCATCTAACAGTTAGTTCATTGATTCGTTTAAAAAAGTATTGATGGTTTGAATTTTATTTTGTACATGTAGTAATTTATTGACCAACAATAAATTCTTAATAGAGTTCTGATCCATGACAGAATAATTCTTAATCTATCGAATTAAAAAATATAATGAAAAATCCAAAAAAAAAATTGTCAAAAGTATTAGACAGAACCTCTCCTTTCCATGGTATTCTAATTAATTCTAACTAGTTTCTTAGTTAATTATAAAATAACAAGAACACTAAGTGTAACAAAGACTCATGCATTATACAGCACAACTGGGCATAATCAATTTTATGCATAATTGTGGTTTTGTCGAGAAAAAGAGGGAGACATCATAAGCACAGCACAACACTACTAGCTAGCTATTAGCACTTTGGGGCAATGCATAATAATGGAATTGGAGATAGATATAATAGTAACAGCTAAGTCTCATCACGTGATGTATGATTTAAATAGGCACTAATCAATTATTAAATTCTGAGTAACTTAAATTGGTTTAATTTTTGGATGGTTCCCACCTGCCTAACACATCAGGAGCAAAAGGAAACAGCTCTAATAAGCTACTAATAATAACTATAATGAGTATTCATGTATTTTCACATTATGATGAGCCCACCATTATATTATGGTGCTTTTAGGTCTCCTATGCCGAGGTTTCTTAAACATCATGGAACTTGTTTATATTATTAAGTTTTGCTAAGTGCGTCCATTAATTAATAATTCTAGTTAAAGGGATGGAAAACAAAAAACCTAAGGAACACATACATATTAAAAATGTTTGTTTTGAATCATTAATCCTCTTAAGAATACCAAAGAATATCAATTTTACCTTTTCGTATATTATAAATTATAATAGAAAACAATTAAGCAAAGAAAAGAGAGAAGGGCATGTTATCTTATGTTAATGTGAGACAGTTGTGTATATGTTTTACAAACGTGTCCTATGAATATTAAAAAGTAAAAAAAAAATTGATAACAAACAATTTTCAACCATAATTAACCAAAATTTTTTATAATTTATTTTATTTATATAACTTAATAATAATTTTATTTTTTATTTCACTCTCCTGTCAATCTACTTATCATATTCTTATTAGTCCTACTTATTAATGACATTAATTTTTTTTTAAATAAAAGCTCAACACTCAAGTGGAGCATTGTAAAACAATTACAAGAACGATAAAAGTATAACAACTCCTATGTCATCTCCAGCATAGCCATCAACAACATGAGTTATTTACAACATCATTTTTTAGCACATGAGAATGATTGCTCCACACAGTTACCAATCCCTATTGTCTTGCACTGAAATATGGCATCATTTATGCGTAGCCAGATAATCCATATAACTGAGAAGAATTCAACTAGCCAATACTTGCACCTCTCTTTTCTCATTGGCACGGATTTCCAACTCTCCAAAAACTCTTTCAACGTACCAGGGACAAAACAGCGTCGTCCAAACACAACCCCCCCAAACAAAAATCCCTCGTCCCCCCAAATTTCTCCATTCCCTCGTAAGTTCCCTCCAAATTTCCCCAATCCCTCAGCTCGTAAGTTCCTAAGTTAGGTTTAAAAAAAAAAGAGAACTGGGCAAGCCTTCTTTCCTGCCTAGCCACGCACCATCCTCCCCTCTCTCGTCGTTTCAATTCCCGTCTGTTAACCATCTTCTTCACAAAGACACAAACCCATCGCTCCTCTATTCTTCTCTGAGGACAATAGTCCATAGAAGCCACGAATCGAGCAGCTGCCGCGTCCTGTAGCCACCGCAACGACGGGTTTGACCACCACAGCCCCCACCGCGTCGTTGTCATCGCCAAGCTCGCCTTCTCTGTGTTCGCCGGTGTCGCCTCCTCTGTCGTTCCGTTGCTCGCCTTCCTCCTCGTCGCCGGTAAGTAATACTCTGTTCACAAACTTTGCAGCCATTTCCTCTGCGTCTGCTTGCTGGTTTAGGGTTTAGCAGTTGATTTTGATAATAATTGTTATTTGTTAGTAATTCATTTGCTGATTAGTTGGATTTTCTGAGGTTATTGTTTGTTGGAATAGATTTATTTGTTATTTCTGATTTTCTTTTCATGATTTTTTTTGCTGAGGTTATTATTTGCTTCCTGAGCTTATTGTTTGTTGAGCTTAATGTTATTCTATTCATGATTTGGTTGTTATTTCTGATTTTCTGTTCATGATTTTTTTTGCTGAGGTTATTATTTGCTTGCTGAGCTTATTGTTATTCTATTCATGATTTGTTTGCTGAGCTTTTTTATTGCTGGGCTTAATTTATTTGTTATTGGTTGCTGAGTTTATTGGTTGCTGAGGCCTGAGGGTTTTTGTTGTATGTTACAGGCAAAACCTAGTCGCTGGTCACCAGTTTCGAAGCCTACCGTCCGTCGTCGTCTTGCTCCAACCCGTGAAACTGAGCATCAGCCCTGCTGGTGTACATAGCCCTCAAAGCTCTTCGTGTTAGCACTCATTCACTCCATTGAGTATTCCAAGTAAGTTTCTTTCTTTTCTTTTCAATTTAATTAGTTTAGTTTTTACAATTAGCTAAGTTTTTTCAATTTGATCTCATAATTTCAATTCTAATGACAATTGATCTGCATTCGGAGAGTCCCTTTAGGTTGCTCTTTAGCTATATATCGTATCCTATGATTCTAATTGAAAGTGTACTAATACATATAGGGATACCCTGTAACTAGGGGTGGGCATGGTTTGGATTTTTTTAAATCCAAATCGGATCTATTTCAGAACCAGATTTATGGTTCATGAAACCAAACCAGAACTGGATTGAAGAGAGAAACTAGTTTTAAACCGGTTTGAAAAAACAAAAATCGGTTTTAGAATTTAAATCCGGTTTTTACTTATAAACCGGTTTTAAATCTAGTTTTACATATAAAATCGGTTTTTTTAAATCCAAATCTAAAATCCAGTTTTTTTTTTTAAAAATCCAAATCTAAAATCCAGTTTTAAATCCGGTTTTTTTAAAATCCAAATCTAAAATTCTGTTTTTTTTTTAAATCCAAATCTAAAATCCGATTTTTTTTATAAAATCCACTTTTCAAACAAGTTTTTAGAAATTTAATTTTCAAACCATAATTTTTTTAAAAGTAAAAATTAATACTAAAGTCATTTTAAAGTGTACATAACTCAAAATTTGATGCCAAACATGCTAAAATTAACATAAACTAATCCAAAGAAACAGCAACCAATAAAATTTCAGCATTAACTCTACTTTATCCCTATAAAAAGTAGTCACTCAAGCATCAAAATATGTTTAGTAAACTAAATTAGACAATTATTCTTAATTCTGATCAAAACTAAAAGTTCCTGAATCAACATAAATAATCAGACCCCATATTAATTAAATACTGGTAGTAACTAATAGTGACATATCATAATCACAGAAAGGGGAAGCATTAGAATGAAAATCTGAAACCAACTTCTCCACTTAGAGCCAAATCCCTTTTCCCCCTGAAGAATACTAATTGCCCCATCCAAAAGTATCATGAGTTTTCTCAAAAGATTAATGTCATTTCTTCATCCTTGCATATCATACCACTTTATTTACAACCAAATCAGCATCCAAAATCCATCTTCCTGCAATGGAAGCATTCTGGTCGGAAAGAGTTCCCCCTAAACTTGGCTTATTTTCACTTGATTAAAAAAATTCTCAATACATGGCAATAGGTACTAGCTTCATAAAATTAAAAGAGAAAATCAAAGAAATACAAAAAAGAAAGATCTTTAAAGAAGGATTTAAGGAGCAATACCGTCAATAGTATCTGTGCAAAGAATTCATTCTATAAAGGTTTTCCAAAAAATAGAAAAGGAGGAAATAGACACAGAATACAATGAAATTCAACCACCAATGAACAATAGAGACCAAAGTGGAATTTGTCGGAAAAATCAAAGAAAAGGTGAAATGTGATGTCAAATGTGTGGTAAAATACAAAACAGCTTTAAAAAATGTTCGTGTCACTTGTATTCTCCCCATGCCATCATTCAAGATCAACTCAACATAGTATCCCCATAATTGCCCTTGGCAAGACACTAGTTGAAAATATTACATATTCTGGGCAATGGCTAAACTTTCTAGTAAAAATAGATTTGGATTTATATCTGATTTATTATAAGTTGTGATTCACAACAGAACTACCTAGTGTTCCAACATCCCCAATGAAGTGAAATCTAACAGCATTAATATGCATGGCAAAATCGTGATAAATCAGATTCTTTGCAAAATGTACATCACTATTATAGTCATACAAAGAATAAAGATAATACAAATCCTAAAATTTCATTAAATTCATATACTTGTTTGTATATGCACACTTTGCATTCTAGAAAAGAGTTCTTACTATCCCTCTTATGCAGCATTGTTCAAATTCATCATTCATACCTACAAATTAATCATGATATTGAGCCCACAACCATATAAAACCTTACCCCTATCCTTACTTAAAACAACTTTAACATCATTATATGGCAATATTCTAAAATTTTCATGTCCTCTAAGACCAAGAGTCCTCATGTAATTACAATGGTGTCTTAACTCTACCTCTTTCAACAAATAAATTGGCACAACTAGCATGAGAGAATTGATTAATCATCATAATATAAACCCAACTTCCTTTCTCTTATGGCAGACCAAAGCACATGCATATTTTAGTGACCAAACATTATATGACGCTCTCAGAAAAAAAATATATCCGGCAAAATTGGGTCTATCACTGCTTATTACAATATTACTATTCTATACATAATGCATGCTCCCTAGTCCAAATTTGATAAAGTAATCTACTCACCATTAAGAAATCATCTTGAAATTTCCCAGATTCAATAGTAGGCAATCTTCTCAGGAGACTTGACACTTGTCTTAACAGTGAATTTTCACAAGGAACATCACCTGCATTTTAAACAAAGGTTGAAACAATAGTTACTATTGGAAGTTTTAACAAATGTGGACCATGTATGATAATATTGTTCAAGCCAGAAATAGAAATACTTCCCATGGAAACACTGTGCACTTATTAACTTGAATGTGGCTTAGCAAACTAGTTGAGTGTTGAATTCGCTTAAAATATGTGATAAATAAAAACTTCAAAATTAGATTTTTCTTAGCAGAGATTAAGCTACATAAATGGCAGAATGCAGATAGACCAATAGAAAATTCTACAAGTAAATAAATAATCCCCCTTTTTTTTTAAAAAAAGAAAATGATTACTTTATGAATTGATGACTTTGATCCTAAATCTTATCAGTTCATCAAGGATTCAACTACTACTTAGTTTAATTAGATATTTTTCAACAAAAAGTGAACCACAGTGAAGAAGAAACTTACAGCAGGATCCATTGAAATGGAGAGTTCAAATGTTCAATACTGAGAGATTTTAAAATCTGCACATTCAATCCATTGAAGTGAAGAAATCAGTATACTCATGAAGGAACAAAACAAAACAAATTAACAAAATAGAAAAAATCCAGATAAAACTCAGAACTCAGAACAAGGGCAAGGAGGAGGCTTACCTCAATTGATTAGCATGAGCTCCGGTGAGCTACCAACAAAAGAAGAAGAGAACCGAAAAAGAGAGAAGACAGAGTTGCGAATGGGAGGTCGAGGACTCGAGGTAGAGAGACAGAGTCTCGAATCAAAGTGAAGATTGAAGACTCGAAGAGGTAGAGGCCGACGAACCACCGGCGAGCTCCGACGAGAGGCAGAGAAGAAGAAATGTTAACGGTGGATTTGTCAGAGAGTGGATTTGGTTTCGTTGAAAGGGATTTGTCGAAGAGGAAAAGACTCAAAAATCAAAATTAGGATTCTTTTAGATTTGGATTTTAATTTGGATCTGGATTTGGATTCAGTTTAAAACCATTTAAATGGATTGGATCAAAAACCAAACTATAAAATAAATATAATTTGGTTTGGATTTTTTTTGGTTTAAAACTGATTTTTTTTAAATGGTTTAGTTTGGATTTTTTTAAAATGGTTTGGATCCGATTTTTTTGCCCACCCCTACCTGTAACCCAACCAAAAATGGAATGCAAGTTTGACTTTTAACTTTCAACTTTTAAAGCTTGTAATTTGTTCATTTATTAGCTAGGGGCATATACTTGTAATCTATTGTAGCACTACTGTTACTGCTGGTTCTATTAATATATCTAGTTATTTTAGAGGAATATTATGTATGATGCATTCATGCTTGTCTCTCATTACATTCTCCTTTTAAATGCGGCTGGTTTTTATAGTTTTAGTATATAAATTTTCTAATTTGCTAATTTAATACTTCATTCTATTTAGGATCATGTAATTGTTTAATGTTTTCCATGTGAAATGTGTGTCTTGGTATTGTCTACTCTATTCTTACTACTTCAAATGAATGCTATGCTGCAGATGTTTGGTAAAAAAACTTTTGAGAAATATGGAAAAAGTTTAATTTCCTTTACAATAAGGGCATGTCTTCTAGTTTAGGATGCTTTGGGTGGGAGGGATAGAAAAGTTACCGGTTAATCTGAGTTGAATTTGGATATTGTGAGAGTTAAATAATTTGTATCAGTTTGTGAATCATGTATTTTTTTATCATCTATAGTATAAAAAATACATGGTAAATGTCTATTAAAAGAGGTAAGGAATTTTGCGTTTGACTATTTGTTTTTCTTAAAATTTATATTCGATCAATCACACTGTTAGGATTGTAATTATTAGAGAGCAATTATTAGTTGATAGTCTGTAATTGATAGTGCTTATTTATGTTAATAATTAATGAGACCATTTGACAAGTATAAAATAACAGACTTTACCTCTCTTTTAAACAATCTAAAAAAAATAGCATATAGAATATTAGAAAATACTAACTTGACAAGGATTATGTATTCATTCACTGAGTAATGCAAGTAATAAAATCTTATAACTATTCAAGCTATTAGTATATGTTGGTGGCCGTTAACCGAATTTTGAGTTTTGGCCTCTAACCGAATTTTAATTTTTTTTAGATTTCTGGTGGCTTTTGAAGATTATGGCTGCTGCTGCAACTGCGAGAACTTTTTGATAGACCCAGTAGCTAAATTGGAATCATCGAATGGGTCCAGTTAGTTTTGAATTAGTACACGCTGAATTGGTATTTTTTGTGCTTTTTATTTAAGTATTTTTTTCATCTTTCATGTTATATGTGTTTATTTAGTCACATGTTGGTGGTTTCTTTGTAGCGTGCAAAGAAGGAGGACAATGAAGATCCATCACAATTTGAGATGTTTGTTGTAACTTGTACGAACAAAAAAAGAGAGACTGATTTGGAAACACAAGAGACGATTGTGAGTTGTCTAATTTCTTAGAAAAGTACACCAAACAAGAAATGTGTTAACTGTTTTTTTTTATTCTGAAGCATTTAGGTGCATGCACTTATTTTGATCCTATTTGTGTGTAATAGGATCATCTTCAAAATTTGAAACAATCATCATACAATGATGATGAATCAGTTCAAACAGTTTTTGGAAAGGAGAGATATGATAGAGTTCGTTTCTATGGTCGATCAGTCACAAAATCCTCTCTTAAAAAGGATAAGGAAATCTGACAAATGCAACAACAACATAATGAAGTGGTTTCAACTATGGAGAAAAATCAAAATAACTTAACTTCCAAGTTGGATGGTTTAACAAACTTGATTAAAATGTTGTTGCAACAAGTCAATCCTGGTATGAGTGCAGAACAAGTGCAAGTAATGATAGAAGCCGCCCAACAATCTCCGTCTGACGCGACTAGTGCATCAAATGATGTGCGGCGAAGCATTCCTCCTTCACTTGGATCGAACCATGTAACAAAGGATATGGAAGTAAGTAATGTTCAAAATTAGTAGTTAAATTAATAGTATACTTTTGGTAAATGATATATCATGAATTTGAGTTAAAGTTAAGGTTTTAGGATTGTGAATCATTTATATTTATACATGAAAACTGGCTGTAAAACTAAAACAAACATATGCACAAGACGACTAGGCCTTTCATAGTGAAAACAATGGCTTGGCCTCTCAATTTGTGGCGTACGTGGATGTCTCACAAGTCATGCATTTTTTTTTTGGAAAATGCAGATGTTATGTTTAAGTGCTGAAAAAATTCAGTCAAGAATTTTCATTCACCTTCCAATTTCTATGTTCTTCAATTCAAATCATATTGCTTATGTTTTTTAATTTGTTCACTTGCTAACTGAACACAAAATCAAGTAAGACAAAGGTTTAAAACTCCTTTATTTTATCTTTCGCCTGTATTAATAATGGAAATGAGTTCTTTTTTATTATTTATTTATTTTGACCAATGAAGAAACTCAACAAGTTACTGCAGCAAGTATAACTTGCAAAGTTTTAAAAATAAGAAACTAAATAAGCATAGTTTATCTTATAGCCTTAGTTTGCTGCATATGTACTGCATCATCAAAAGCATTTTTGCTCTGTTTTAACATGTTTATTTATTTTGCTAGCAGGAAGACATGATGTGATGAAGAAAATATGTTCCATACAAATATGACATGGGATAGGTCTTACAATGACCTTAGTTATGTAAATATAATATTTTGATGTGTTATGTACTTTTTGAGGTATTACATGTAATTGGATAAATTACACTCTATTTTAATTTGTGTTATTTAGAGTAAAAATTAAACATATCTATCTTATAATGAAACTTTTATGATTTATATTTCTTGAGTTTCTTCTTTTTAGATTTATTTTGTGATTATCATCATATTGGGATGTGATTATAATTTAAAAAAAAATTAAATCTGATAAACAACAACAAGCTATAGTCACCGTTTTAAAATAGGGTGACCATAGATAACATATGGTCATGGTTTTTTACCGTGACCATAGATAAGGCTATGGTCACGATTTTGAGGAGGGATGACCATAGAGGCTATGGCAATGGCAATAACCGTGACTATAGATAAGGCTATGGTCACGGTTTTGAGGAGGGGTGACCATATAGGCTATGGCTACGGCAAAAACTGTGACCATAGATATGGTTACGGTTTTGAGGGGGGTGACCATAGATAAGGCTATGGTCACAGTTTTGAGGAGGGGTGACCATAGAGGCTATGGCCAAGGCAATAACTGTGACCATAGATAAGGCTATGGTCACGGTTTTGAGGAGGGGTGATCAAAGAGGCTATGGCTATGGCAAAAACCGTGATCATAGATAAGGCTATGGTCACGGTTTTGAGGGGGTGACCATAGAGGCTATGGTCATGGTTTTGAGGAGGGGTGATCATAGAGGCTATGGCCACGGTTTTGAGGAGGAGTAACTATAGAGGCTATAGTCACGGCAAAAACCGTGACCATAGATAAAGTTATAGTCACGGTTTTTACATGTGACCATAGATTAACCTATGGTCACGGTGGAAAACCGTGGCCTAAAGTATCATAATTTGAAAATTGTAACCGTGACCATAGAAACCGTGACCATAGACCTATGGCCATAATAGAATAGACTACAGTAAAAAATCGTGATTATAGGTCCAAAATCGTGACCATAGATCTATGGTCATCCTTTTTACTAGCTATGGTCACGATTTTTTACCGTGACCATAGACCTTTTTTTTGTAATGTTTTACTATAACCGATTCGATCATTTTAATAATTAATTATTTAATTGAAAAATATGTGAATCAATTTATATAAATATATATAAATGTATGGCTGATTTTACAATTGTTTTTTAGTATAAATACACGTAGCGTTTCTTAACAAAGTAATCAACAACTGAAATAATCAAACTTGTTAAAGTAAAATAATTAAACTTTGTTACAATACATAACCAACCTTTTTAATGCACACTAAATATACGTTTTTATACAATAATTGATGGGTGATTGTTTCATTTGAAGAGTTGACATGCATACATATGAAGTGTGAAATTTACATGCATGATAGGTATTTAATTTTCTAAAAATGATGTGGTGAAACTGGAAAGTAATGATTGGAAATAACACATTCGTATTATATTCATATATTCATATAGAAATCAAAACAAGCTAACCGCAGAACATAGTTTTATTATTAAGTGCATTGCATTGTTTAGGAGTTGGAACGGACTGAAGAAAGAACAATTCATTTGGCTAAAACAAAAGTTGAATGATTAGTTCTCAATTTTCACTGTCTAATATTTTTTGAACACTATGATTGCAAAGGGACAAGTTGGGTAGCCATAAGAGCAAGCAGCGACGTGATTGACAATATTTATTATTATTGGCTTAGCTCGCTTGGCGATTGGAGATAGGTAAGAATCAAGATGTGATACTTTAGGCAGCAGAAAATTAATAAAAGCCATATTATATTTACTATATATAAATAGTAGAGAGAGAGATAAATGAAATTCTTCAAAAATTAAACCTTAGTGCGAACTGCGAAGTGATGAGACATCATGCATATCAATATTAATGTGGCAGGCTGGCAGCTACGATGTGGAGTAATAGTTAATTAATTACCATTTAGTCCCAAGTGATTATCAAGAGAATGATGTGCATTCACACCAATAATATTAATAAAAGGAAAACTCTAGGGGCCAGCAGTTTTATTAAATTTTGGCCAGCATATAACCAGCAGAGAAATGTGAGTCATTGGATGAAATTTAACACCAATCTCACACCATCAAATTATCATTGATGGCTAGTTGATGGCTAACAATAACAAAAATTACTGCCCCCTAGCATTGCTCTTAATAAAAATACATGATCTAACAGCTTTATTTACAAATTATAATGTTAGCATAAGTATATGGAAAGTTCTATCGTGGCATAAAAAATGATGGCTAAAAATGATCAAAAATTGACTAGTTTATAAAAAGAGGATAAGTTAAATTTTGCTTTGACTATAATATTCTAACTCTCTGAACTCTAGTGCTGCCAAGTGTGAAGCTTGTGATATTTGAAAATTTTTCAAAATGCTTCAAAATAGGTCTAAATAATTGAGAGAAGAAAATTAAGAAGATTCACTTTCTTATGTTTATGTGTAGTTAGCATTATCGATGTGCAATTATTCGAAGTATAGGCATAGCATATACTTCGCCTTTTAATTAACTATTTTGTGTTCTAAGTAAGTAAGTATTAGGAATGATTTTTTTTTTGCTAAGAGACCTAATAGAATAATATCCTTTTTCGAGTCTCTATGGATCGAGTTGAATTAATCAAGTTCTTGGTAATGAGATTCTATTAACATTCAACAAAACATCATTTTCATAATTGAGTTAGAAATTTGAATTTTTTTATTTTACATATTATTAATATTTGCAAATAATATTCTCATTTTCAAGTCTTATCTTTGAGTAAAACATTAAGTGTAAAGAAGTCACTTTATCAAAAGAGACTATAAATTACAACTTTATTGAAAGCACCATAGTTATCAAAATCGAACCGGTGATCGAACTGGTCAATTTATTGAATTACTGGTTTAACCGGTAGGTTACTAGTCGAACCAGTTAACCCGGTCACTAGTCAAGTTATTAGGTCACTGGATCATTGCTCCCGTATAGTTGTTTTCATGTGAAGTTGATATTTAAGAATCGTTAGATGATTTGACAAGTTTAACTAAATTATCATTTAACAATTTTCAATTATCAACTTCATATGAAGACAAATGTATGTGAATTTTTACCTATTATTATATACTACAAATATTTGTTGAAAAAATAATATTAATAGATATCGTATAATTATGAAAAAATAAATAAATTGTGATTAATAAAATTTTTTTATTTATCTTTTTAATTTGTATATATTTAATAAAATTTATAATTAAATAAAATATAATTAATTTTAAAATGAGTGACTTTAAAATTAAAATAAATTGAATATAAATAAAATAAATAATTGTTATATATATTATAATTTATTTATATAATAATAAAAAGCATTGCAGCATAGTGGTATGAACATCATTCTTATATCTTTGTGGTCAAGGGTTTGAATCTTTTTTGAAGACTGAAGCGTTATAGTCAAAATAGAATTCATTGGAGACTGAAGCGTCATAATCAAAATAGAACCCATTGGATCATTACATGTTCTCTTTCTATAAACTAGTCAACTCTTAGTCATTCTTAACCATTACTTTCCATGCTACCATAAAAACTTTCCTAAGTATATATCTGTGTTAATTATTTATACATTTTTGTAGTCTTCTTTATTATTAATTAGTAACCGAATAATGTTACAAGCTAGTAATATTTATTACTTGTTTTTATAAAAATGAACTCATGTTTTTTACTACTCTAACTCGCTATAGAGAGAGAGAGATATATTTGTCTATTATCCGGTCAATAATTCAATTTTGTATTGGTCTACAAATATTGTAGTACACAAAACAAAATATAAAACCCAAACCACACACATAGGATATATTACATAAGAGCATGGTATATATATAATAGAGTAAAGTATCGTTTTTGTCCTCAACGTTTGAGGTAAATTTTATTTATGTTCCTAACGTTTAAATCATCTTATTTATATCTCTAACATTTATAAAAGTGATTCAATGTTATCATGCTGTTAATTACACATCATGAACGCTTTAATTTGAGTTTTAAAAATCTTTCTTAAAGTTAGAATATAAATGTCCTGGATAGAATTGATGATCCACTCTGAAAAATAGCTCATCAAAAGTTGAAACTAATTTCTACAACATTTACATAATTCACTTTTCTAAGGACATAATTGAATCTAAACACAAACAGTGGGTATAATATTAAAATTGAACACATTCAAATGAGACCTAATTGAGAATGAATACATCCAAGTGAGAATAATTGAAAAATATAATCTGATTTGTTAGTATAATTGATAGTATGATAATATTGAATCACTTTTATAAACGTTAGGAATACAAATAGGACGATTTAAACGTTAGAGATACAAATAGAACTTACCCCAAACATTAGAGACAAAAATAATACTTTACTTTATATAATACTATAATACACACAAATTTATATACTGTATAATTATATCTATAGATGATCAGGATTAAAATTAAAATTTGAATTATATCTCATACAAATTTAAACTAACAAAAAAAGATATATAAATAATTATATCTCAACAATCTTCTTCATATAAGAACTTCTTTTAAATTAGCATAAATTTTTTTGTATAGACTTTTTTTATTAATCTTTTAATTTGACCATTTTAACAGCCCTAAACAGACATATCTATATCAACGTGCATATTCTCATCGTAGGTTATACTTTTTGAAAGAACATTAGAGGTAGCCTTTTGAATAAAATCCAAAAATATCAATTACAACAACAATGCAAGTTGTATCTATATGGTCCCATGCATCCTATTCCCCTTTGAACAGAAAACGATCGCTAGCAGATGGGAATTAGGCACTATGATTTGTGTCTAGATCCTCTTCTCTCTCTTCCATATTTTGTAACGTTTATTTTTGGTTAAATAACTTAATTCGGTTTTAATTTTTTTAAATATCAAATAATTAAGTTTTTTATTTTCAAAATGGTGCCTTTTATTGGTCATTTGGCAAACTTTCTTCTTATCTCCTTAATATTTTATAACTTAGTTTTCTCCCAAATTAATGAATACGAAGTGTTATGTTTTTATGATTTTTTTCCTCCAAAATAAATAAACTTTTATTTACTATTAATTATTTACTTATTTCTTTTATTTCTATTTCTGATATTTACTAACAATTTTATTTTCAATTATTGCTAACTCGTTTTAAATAACAATTAAATTTATTTTAGTTCTAGCAAATCTTCTCTACTAATCTTCTACATAATAATAATAATAATAATAATAATAATAATAATAATAATAATAATAATAATAATAATAATAATAATAAACAGTTTATAATAATGAAAATATTGTCCTTTATCAATTAAATAATATGTATATGAACATGTTCTTATTAGGTTTAATTACTCTATCCATCTCTATAATTTTACCAAATTTTCAATTAAATCATTATATTTTTTAATTAGGTTTCATACCATATTAGATTTTGTAATTAAATTTTTACAGTGATAAAAATATTCAAATTAACAGAATATTCTGTTAAACTATATAGAATATTCAGTCAAGCATTATGCATATTCATTTTTTTAATGGAATTGAATACTATATTCCATTAATTCTAACGTTTTTGTCACGGTAGAAACTTAATTACAAAAAAATATAGGAATCTAATTGAAAATTCAATAAAATTATAAAGACTCATAGAGTAATTAAATCTTCTTACCAACATTATTTAATTCTTGCTATATCTTTAAAAATGTTTTTACTAACAACAATTATAAGATTATTTGAATATGATATTATAATTATTTGAACCAGAGTAATTCTTATAAAAATATTATAATAATATTATGATTATTTGATTGAGTGTAATTCTTATAAGTAAGATTATAATGATCTGAACGATAATATAATTATTTGGATGATTTGAATAATATTATAAGATTACTTATTATGATTCCTGGTCTAATAATTAGTAAATAAATACATGATATTGTAATTTGTTGAATACACACTTATAATTATTTGAACACGATATTATATAACGAAGAAAATATTAGGCAAGTATATAGAGTAATTTTTAAACATATATAATAGTAAAAAAGGGTGTTAAGGGAAGAGATTGGTGATTTATGTGATAAGTTAATTAGAATTAGTTAGAATCAGTTTAAATTTGTTATAAGTCTATATAAAAAATTTAGATTTTTATCAATTAGTTATGTTGAGGTATCTCCTGGCCTAATCCTTTAGGACTATTAGTCAAAGTAGAAAAGATTGTTGTCTAAAGGGTACTCCATTACGTATGTATAATAGTTTTTTTCGTATGCCCGTCTAAGCAAAAGTATGAATTTTCGATTAGTCTTAGAAGTTTTATAATAAATTCTTTTGGTTGGATTGTAGCGTGGGTTTCCGTTGGGTGAATATATTGTAAAAGGGTGAAAAATTTCATATCAAATATAGAAGTTTCTAAATTTTTCCCTGCATATTCTCTATTCTTTGCATAAAGTGCAGTTCTCCATTCTTGGTTATACCAAGAATATTTACATGGTATCAAAAATTTGGTGCATGATCATCATAGCCCTCCTTTTTGTATCATCTTCCAATTCTATTAGAAATATGTTAGTTTCACTAGCTGATAAGTTAGAAGAGAAAAACTTCACTACCTAGAAGCATAGCATTCTTCTCATGATTCGGATGCTAGAACATGAAGATCATCTCGATCCATTAAAAGCTCTAGCAAAGTATGAATCAGTAACAACTATTGAAAAAAAGAAGACTCAGAATCATTAAAAAAATTAGCAATTTCTGCAGAAGAAAAATACCACTATAGTGGGGTGTAAGTGGATTTTTGCAATTAAAAAGAATCAAAATGGTAAAATCCTTAGATATAAAGCAAGACTTGTAGCAAAGAAATTTCACCAAATAGAAGGAATTGACTATGAAGAGGTGTACAACCCTGTGATGAGGCATACAACTATTAGAACTATCATCACTATAGCCTTGATACAAGGTTGGGTGATGAGACAATTTGATTTTGACAATGCATTGCTTAATGGACAGTTAGAAGATCGAGTATACATGAAACAACTTATTGTCTATGCTGTTTAGAACTCTAACCAGGTTTGCAAACTGCATAAGGCAATCTACGGTCTCAAACAAGCACCAAGGGCTTGGTATAAGACTCTATCCCAAACATTGAAGCAGTTTGGCTTTTATACATCTACTTCTGATGTTGTCTTGTTTATTCGAAAGTCATCTGTGTCAGTTATATATATGATTATCTATGTTGATGACATTGTTATAATAGGTTCCAATCCTATTAAAATTAATGATTTAATTACTGCATTGAATAACAAATTTTCTTTGAAGGATTTAGGAAAATCTAACTACTTCTTGGGCCTGGAAGCTGAATTTCTGGATAGTAACACACTCCTACTTACGCAAACAAAATATACAAATGACTTACTGTAAAGGGCATAGATGCATCCATCTAAACCTATGCCCACTCCTATGGTGTCCTCATTAAGGTTACACAAGAATAATTCAGAGGTGTTTAAAGATCCAAAAACGTAGAGGTCCATAGTAGGTGCCCTTCAATATCTGACTATAACAAGGCCAAACATTGCCTTTGCAGTGAACAAGTGTTTCCAGTTCATGAGCAGACCTACGATTGAACAATGGAAAGTAGTCAAGCGAATATTGAGATATTTTTAAGGAAGTATAAATCAAGGAATGATATTTAGCAAATACACTGACTATCGAATTATTTCTTTTGCTGATGCAGATTGGGCAACAGATTTGGATGATAGAAGATATATGAGTGGATATTTAGTGTTCTTAGCGAGTAATTTGATAGCCTGGAAGTGTGGAAACAGTCTAAGATGACCAGATCAAGCACAGAAATAGAGTATCGCGCAGTTGCATCGGCTCAAACGAAGATTATGGCAATTCAGAATCTCTTGAAGGAACTTCAAGTACCACAAATGATTACACCTACTATCTACTGGGATAATCAAAGTACCTGCATGTTGGCAGCAAATCCAGTTATGCATAACAGGTGTAAACATCTTGAAACGGATCTGCATTTTCTTCGGGAGCTTGTCAATTAGAAACAAGTATTTGTTGTTAATCTGCTGACACAAGATTAGGTAGCAGACTTGTTGACTAAATCATTGTCATCTAAGCTTTTTGATTGCTTTAAGTCCCAAGCTTAGGTTGGGAATCAAATCTCAAATAAGCTTGAAAGGGTGTGATAAGGAAAGATTAATGATGTGTGTGATAAGTCAACTAGAATTAGTTAGAATCAGCTTGGATTAGTTATAAGTCTGTTATAAAGAATTCAGATTTCCAGCAATTAGTTGAAAAATTACATATCAAATATAAAAGTATATTAAGTTTCTAAATCTCTTTATGCGTATTCTCTATTCTCTGCATAAAGTGCAATTCTTCATTTTAGGTTATACCAAGAACATTTACAAAGGGGAGGGTCATATTATTCTTTTAAAAAAGAGAAAAATATTTCTTTCATTATTACTTTATCTCAAAAATACATCTAAAATTATTTTCTAATTATTAATATTATTAGTATATATGATGAGCGATGAATTTCCTTTTATATTTATCGTGATTGTTCATTTAGAGAATTCAGACATATAATTCTTATTCTAGTATTTCTTTTTTATATATAATAACTACTATTTACGATTTTATTAATAATATCACTTATAGTGGATAAGTGATGAGAAAGTATAAAAAACAAAGACATGAATTATTATATGAATATGAAAAATACCACTAAAGTTTGACAAGAGTAAGATTGTGTTCATAAAAATAGTTCTAATAATTGATGACAAAGTTAGTTAATTTTTTTTAATTTTTTTAAGTGATGCTGAGTTCACTTTATAAATATTAATAATTATTTATTTATTATTTTATAAGTATAACCTTGAACAAGCCAAAGGCGTTTAATACAAAAAAAGCTATAATAGACAATACAATAACAAACCAATAACAAAATCATACCAACTATCCAAACTACTAAATTTGAAATAAATCAAAAAACAAAGAAGTCATATACCAAATCTTCTTTATAACACTAAGCACCTCTTGATTAGAAACTTAGTTATATAGTTCTTGATCCATGTGGTAATTTTAATAGTAACAGTTAATGCATGGTCAATGGTAAATGTTCAAAGTTTTTTTCCAAAGCATTTTGAGATAGAACAGTTATTGATGAAGCAGGCTTTCTAAATATCAAAGAAGAGATGACAAACGAATTGTATCAAAGAAAAATAGAGGTCTATATAATGTCTTCGGTTTTCTTCTCAAATTTGGATATCACATCAATATTGACTATGCTTTCCAATTCAGTCATCAAATATCTTTTTAAGTATATTCATAAAAAAATGGCAGGTTGACAACTACATTTTGTCAAAACAATTGTATTCAAGTAGATGAAATACATAATTATTATGGTTATAGATATATATTAACATGCGAAGTTGCATGAAGATTGTTTGGTTACCCTTTTTAAATGAAGAAACTCGCAGTCATAATATTGTCATTCCATCTTTCTAATGATAAGCCAATTTCGTATAAAGATAACGATACAATTCAATCGGTTGCTGAAGTTTTTTTTTTTTTCAAAAAGTCTATGTTGATTGGATGGTTCAAAGGAAATAAAGACTATATTGATACAAAGATCTAACTTATTTTGAGTTTTCTACAAATTTTTTTTGGAATGGAAAGCATTATTTGTGGACCCACAGAAAGAAAAGTTATGCCATAGGAAGGATATCTCATGTACTACCGATGAATAAAGAAGATTATTACGTAAGATTACTTTTGAAAGTTGAAAAGGGATACAAAAATTTTGTTGATCTTAGAACAGTTGATTATGTCATTTATAACTCCTTCAAAGATACATGCTATGTAATAGAACTATTGTAGAATGACAGAGAATTTATTATTGCAATTTCTAAAGCAGGAACAGGGAGCGCATAAATTTTTCTGAGTCTTTTTGTTGTTCTATTAACATCAAACAATATGGGTATGTCAAAGTTTGTTTAAAAAAAGATCTAAAACTTTTTCTCTAATAACATACTATATGAACAAAGGAAATTATTGCAATACAGAATGTAATCATAATTTAATATATGGCTATTTAAACTTTATAAAATTCAATTTAAGCTATAATTGTATCATATATTAATCAAAGGATATTAAGAATAATTAAATTTGGACAATAATGAATTTTTTGTGTAATAAAAGAATCGTGCGGTTGTTTTAATTGTTTATTAGTGATCATTTTAATTTATTTTCTTTCCTCTAATAATATTTTGAGAATATAAGAAAATAAAATACCTTTATACTAATTTCTCTTGATGATTACGTTTTGTGCAAATCAATGTTATGTTATGTCTAAGACATGGAGTATTATTTTGGATATTTAATTTTATCACTTTGCATTTGAATTTGCTGTGTTTCTGTTTTTATAGATTTGATATCTATATTAATCATGTCAAGTATAATAGAGTAGCCGAGAAGACAAGAGACGAACCGGCGCTCAGTGTTCGACACCATCTGGTGCCTAACGTCCATTGGCACCCAGTGCCTGCAATGACTTAGTCAACAAGGACTCTTCTTTCAATAAGTTTGTAACTACACTTTCGGTTATCAATATTGGTTTAGACTAAGTTGGTTATATTCAGTTAGGTCTTTGTATATAAATAGCAAGTTGGCTTCTATCCAAATTACTTGAAATTAAAGTCATGTTCTGTAAAATCAATTCTATTCTATCTTCCCTACTTTTGTTAATCACACTACTAATCATATCTCCCTTGACCTCTGGTTCCTAACATGGTATCAGATTAAGATTCAAATTTAGATACAGAAAATAACCCATCAGATGTCACTTCTTTGCAACCCAACACCATGACATCAAACCTTCCCCTTATTTAGCATGGTTCCCAAAAATTTCTGCCAATTGAGGATAAATTAGGTGAAGCAAATTTTCTAACTTGGGAGCAACTAGAACTATTCACAATTGGAGCTAATGATCTTGAAGATCATCTCAAGAAAAAGCTAGTTCCTCCAATAAATGAATCCAATGCAGATGAATCTTCAGGAACCATGTCCAAAACTTACAAGTAGTGGAAACTCCATGATAATCTCTTGACAAAATGTTTAATGCAATTAATGGATCATTCATTCAAGACAAAGATGATTGGTTGCCGTTTTGCTCATCAATGTGGGACATAATTCAAGCATCTTTTGCCAAATTTTAAAAGATTACGGTAAAACAATTAAAGATTGAGCTGAAGAACATTTAGAAAGGTGGATCCGCAGCACATGAATATCTCAAGAAGATTAGGAAAGTGGTTAATTTCCTAGCTACTATTGGTCACCAATTAACAGTTAATGAACATTTCGATGCAATTGCTGAAGGTTTGAGTGAGGAATATGCTATGTACATCTCTGCGATGTCAAAATCAAACAATATGTGCCTAATTCACGCTGAAGCATTACTCATCACTTATGAAAACATTCTGGACAGAATCAAGAAATTGGATCTTGGTATTTTTAATTCAATTTTACTCAGATAAGTTTTCAATACAATAATAGAGGAAATGGTAGAGGCTTCTCAACAAGACGAGGTCGTGGTAGGGCTTGGAGAAGAGGAAGAAATAATTGAAACTCATCAAATCGACCTCAATGTCAAGTTTGTGAAAGGTTTGGAGATACTGCTATGAATTGATTTCACAGATTTAATTAGAGTTTTCAAGCAAATTCAACGACAAATTCAAGCTTAGCAACTACATCTGCTCCACCACTCCCATCAAATTTTCAAAATCGAATAGCTTACATCACTTCACCAGCTGCATCTTTTGAGAATTCTTAGTTTTTAAACACTGGAGCTTCTCATCATATCAGCCCTTCAAATGGCGGATAAATCCATTCAGCAAGCACTTGGGATTGTGGAGAATGTGTTGGTAAAGGTGGACAAATTTTTTCTCCCAGCTGACTTCGTTATCCTAGACATAGAGGAAGATGACAAAACTCCCATCAATCTAGGGAGCCCCTTCTTAGCTACTTCCAGGACATTGATAGATGTTGAAAAAGAAGAATTAATGATGAGGGTGCATGAAGAGCATATAGTGTTCCATGTCTTCAAGAATTTGCAAGATTCTACCCAAGAGGAAGAGTGTATGAAGATGGATTCCATAAATCCAAACTTGAAAGAGGCACCTAATGAGACACATCCAATGCACTTGAACTCATGCTGAAAAAGAAAGGAAGAGGTAGAAGTGGTGCAACAAGCTCAAAGAATAGAGGAGAAGCTACAACCAAAGCCTGCACATGAGAGCCTTAGCAAGAAATCTCCAAGCACTGAGGCCTCAAAACCTGAACCATCTCTTGGAAAAGAAAAGAATCCCAAGAAAAAAGTGCCGAGAGGATGGAGAAATAAGAAAATCCCTACTGAAGGCTTCTCACCAGGGGATAAGGTGATGCTAACTTACCAACCAATGGAAACATCTCCACATTTTTCTGGATACTATACAGTGAATAAAATCCTCTCACTTGAACATGTGGAAATCATCAAGAATGATACTGGAAGAAAGCTTACTGTAAGAGGGGAAGGACTAAGGCATTATGATCATCACCCTCCCTAATGAGAGACAACCGTCAAGCTAGTGACGAAAAAAGAGCGCTTGTTGGGAGGCAACCCAACCTTAGGTAACCTGTTTTCTTTACACTTCATAGAATAAATAGTTAGTTCAATTTCTATGTATTGTGAGGAATTAAATTTGGTGTTCCACACCAATGTGACTACACCAATAGAGAAACAAAATCAAGGGTGAATGCATGAGAATAAGTTTGGTGTCCCACCAGTAACATTAATTACGCACAAAGTAACCCTTGAGACAATCATGAATAGTCACAAATTCCAAACAATCATAGAGATTGATTAAACTTGCATTTCATTTATTTACCTTTTAGTTCTGCACTTTATTTCTTCATAGGATTAAAGCACAAGAGGTAATATATAGGCATGAAAGATGCACTCTATTTGACATATAGAAGTAAGCAAAGAACTAAGTTTGGTGTCTGGACACCACTTGTAGTTCTAGAATTCATAAACATATATGCCATGATAATTACCTTTCAAGTGCTTGGGGACAAGCAACTTTCAAAGTTTATTGTAGGCAATCACTTCAATCTTAAGAAGGATTAAGCATCATCAACCAAAGAGACAAAGAGGGATGTAAAGACCAACAATGATGATGATAAGGAGTAAAGCAAGTAAACTCCAAAAGGTTGTATTGTTAAGTGATTGTCTTGTATTCAAAACTGCTATGATTGAAAGTGATATTGTACCCCTGTTTGTCTACTTAGTATAACTTCTTTGTAGTTTAATAACTAAGATGTTTGATATATCATAACACCATACTCTTGAAATTGCTTTCACTCAATATCTATAAGAATGTAAACAGAGAATATTTCTTTGAAAAGAATGATTGAGGAGTCAAAAATTTGTTTTGAGGCAAGCAAAAGATTAAGAGAAGTAGTGGTTCTAGTTGTATGATTGTGTATTGAGGTTGCATGTTTGTGAAAACTTGCATGGGAGCTCATAGGCAGGAAATAGAGTTCGAAGAAGTATTATGGAGATTCTCAAACATCTATTGATCCAAGAAGCAGCAACAAAAGAAAGCAAAAGAAATAGAAAAACAAAAGAATATGGCAAAAGGCTTTGAGCATCAATTACTAGGAAGAAAAAGAAAGAAATGAGAACTCAAAGAGTTACTATCCTAGTTAAATGCTTGTGGTAGAATTGTGTCAAAGAGAGAGGCTTGAGCAAGTAAATCCTAAGGGGTGTTTCAACACCTAATACCTTAAAACCAACTGGTTTGGGAGTATTGATTGAAAGCTTATCTAAAGAGCCGCTTTGAGACATGACACTTAGAGTCAGGGCCAAGACACAGAAACTATGAGCTGCTTCAAGGTGATTACCTATACAGAGATTTCCATGATATCATTTGAATAAAAGTCCTAAGATCTAAGACTTCCAAAATGTAGGGACTAATAAGCACTGGAATCCTTGCATGAGCATATGATTCAGAGTTCACCCTACTGTCACTTAATCACTTCACTCACCAAGGCATTACAAGCTATTCCTCAACCCACTCCAATTAAAAGAAATATTTTTGCATAGTTCTTTTCTTGTTTGAGGACAAGCAAGGTTTAAGTTTGGTGTTGTGATGCATTTGCATCTTTGCTATATTAGCTAGTTAGTTTAAGTAGTTTTAGCTTAATTTCATTCATTTTCTTTGAAATAAACAAGCATTTTGATGAGTTTTATCTCCATGCATTCAAGTACTAAGAACTAGGTGAACTTTGGCCAAATTCATGCAAGTAATTAAGGAACTTATAAATGAATGTGTATAAATGAATCTCTTGAAATTAGTTGCATAGAATGGCAAAACTTTGATGTAAGTTCTTTGGTTAATGATAGGTGATTAAGCAGAGAGCCCTAGAGCAAGTTGGCAACTCAAGTTGCCAACTCCAACAGAAAGTTGCCAACTCAAGTTAGCAACTCCAACGCAAGATCCTTGGCTCCATGAAGAAGAAGAGCAAGTTGGCAACTCAAGTTGCCAACTCCAACAGTAAGTTGCCAACTCAAGTTAGCAACTCCAATACAAGATCATGGCTCCATGGAGAGAAGGATCATGTTGGCAACTCAAGTTGCCAACTCCAATATGAAATTCAAGCTCCAGGAGGACAACAAGCACGTTGGCAACTCAAATTGCCAACTCCAATGTGAAATTCGAGCTCCAGGAGGATGAAGAGCACGTTGCTAACTTGAAAACCAAGTTGGCAACGCCCTTAAAAGAAGCTGCATCCCTGGAAGACAACATGCACGTTGCCAACTTGAAGATCATGAAGGCGTGTCCACCAAAAACGCCTACGATTCTGGCAGGCTGATCTTGTCTCTTTTAATGGAGCATAACTTGAGCTACAGAGATCCAATTGAGGTGCTTTTAGTTGCATTAGAAATCTGACATTCAGAGCTTTCCAACGATGTATAATAGTCTATAGTGAGGCATGAAATTGAAGCTCAAACTATAGTCATTTTCAAGCCCCAAAAACAAGAACAAAAGATCTTGAATCCAAGGAGCAGAAGAGCACGTTGTCAACCTGAGTTAGCAACGCCCTCACCAAGTCTCAGCCCAGGAAATTAAGACACATGTTGCTAACTTGCAGATACAAAGGCGTGTGTGCCAAAAACGTGCTCAATGGGCCAGAATTGTTAGAGCATGCTTACAAGCTCTCTGTTTTCCTGAGAAGGCTGCATTGGGAGTTGCTGGATCCAATTAAAAATGGAGCCCATTACCTCATCTGGGGATGCATGGTTGAAAGCCCTTCAAGGAGCCTAAGGACTAGTATAAATAGAAAAGAGTTTTGTACTTAGAGGGACTTTTTTTACTACACTTTCACTTTACTTTTTTGCTGCAATTTGGGAAGCATACCTGTCACCTATTTTATTTTCTTTTATTTTATTTTCTTCTAGCTTTGAATTTCAGTTTTGAAGAATTCTTCTTCTTCATTCTTCTTTACACTTAGTTTAATTTCCATTTTGTAATTGTAGTTCTAATTGGAGCCATGATTCACTAAACCCCAACTTCACTAGGGGGAGGAGCTCTGTTTGTTCAAATAAATTCATAGCTTTTCTTTTCTTCTCAATTCAAGTGGTTTCTCCAAGAGGAAACTCTTGCTCTTCACATATCTAATCACTACCGAGAGGGGGATTGGATCCATTTGAATTTTGTGATGAACTTGAGAAAGGAGTCATAGAATTTAGTTTAGAGTTCATCCTTTCATAATTCTCTTGATTGATATACTTTGGGTTGGTATGTGAGATGTAACCACCTTGGTTGAGATCCTAAGAGTTGTGTGGCATAAAGGATTAGCTATTAAGCTTCATCTTTTCTCATGAACAATTAGATCATGAGAGTGGCAATTGATTGTGTTTAGAGAAATTGAGTCACCAAGAGATTAGGACTCAATTATTCACAATCCGCCATGGATCTATCCCCATGATTGAGAATGAATTGATCATCATCAATTCATGAGAATTTACACCTCTGATCCCTAGTGATCTCTTCCATCAACTCTCATTTCTATTGCTCTTTAGTTATTTTGAGTACCCACTATCCAATTCCCTTTTATCTTCTAGCAATTTAACATTCTTGCCATTTACATTCTGCTCTCAAGTACTTGCAATTTACTTTTCTACACTTTACAATTCTGCACTTTTACCTTCTTGCAATTTATTTTTGATGTCATTTAAGTTTCTTGCCATTTAAGTTTCAAGCAATTTACATTCAGTTCTTTAAGTTTCTTGCAATTTACATTTAGTAAATCAATTTTCACTCAAATCATCACTTGTTAGCTTAACTAGATGGTGCACGAAATTGTGATCATCAATGGCGCCATCAACATGGTACGCACAATTGCAATCTCAACTATTTATCACAACTTCGCACAACTAACCAGCAAGTGTACTGGGTCGTCCAAGTAATAAACCTTACGCGAGTAAGGGTTGATCCCACGGAGATTGTTGGTATGAAGCAAAGGTCAGGCTAACTCAAATGGTTATGGATGATGTATGAATAAAACATAACGATAAAGATAGAGATACTTATGTAATTCATTGGTAAGAATTTCAGATAAGCGTATGGAGATGCTTTGTCCCTTCCGTCTCTCTGCTTTCCTACTGTCTTCATCCAATCCTTCTTACTCCTTTCCATGGCAAGCTGTATGTTGGGCATCACCGTTGTCAGTGGCTACAATCCCATCCTCTCAGTAAAAATGTTCAACGCACCCTGTCACGACACGACTAATCATCTGTCGGTTCTCAATCAGGTTGGAATAGAATCCAGTGATTCTTTTGCATCTGTCACTAACGCCCAGCCTTCTGGAGTTTGAAGCTCGTCACAGTCATTCAATCATTGAATCCTACTCAGAATACCACAGACAAGGTTTAGACCTTCCGGATTCTCTTGAATGCCACCATCAATTCTAGCTTATACCATGAAGATTCAAATTAAGGGATCCAAGAGATATCCACTCAATCTAAGGTAGAAC
>NC_029774.3:40828863-40837889 GCF_000817695.3 Arachis duranensis
GCCAGTTTGGGCGTTTAACTCCCATTCTTGTGCCAGTTCCGGCGTTTAACGCCGGCCAGTTTTGAGCTGATTTGGAACGCCAGTTTGGGCCATCAAATCTTGGGCAAAGTATGGACTATTATATATTGCTGGAAAGCTCAGGATGTCTACTTTCCAACGCCGTTGAGAGCGCGCCAATTGGGCTTCTGTAGCTCCAGAAACTCCACTTCGAGTGCAGGGAGGTCAGAATCCAACAGCATCTGCAGTCCTTTTCAGCCTCTGAATCAGATTTTTGCTCAGGTCCCTCAATTTCAGCCAGAATATACCTGAAATCACAGAAAAACACACAAACTCATAGTAAAGTCCAGAAAAGTGACTTTTAACTAAAAACTAATAAAAATATAATAAAAACTAACTAAAACATACTAAAAACATACTAGAAACAATGCCAAAAAGCGTATAAATTATCCGCTCATCACTAGACTTATCATCATACTATAGTTGCTTAATCCTCCAATTCCTGTGGGATTGACCTCATTCCGGTGAGTTTTACTACTTGATGCGACCCGGTATACTTGCCAGTTAGTTTGTGTGGAATCGATTTTCACTCATCAAAATCCTCAAGGTAAAATCTTTATTACTCGCCATGTTTTGTTTGATGAAACTATTTTTTTTCCTATAGTTCAATGTTTGCAACGCACACTCCTTCAGCTACCAAGACCTTATCACTCTCTCAACTTTGTCCACACTAGTTATTTCTTCCATAGCACCTTTATTGTCTCATTCTCTTATGAATTAAATAATTCATCATTCCTCAATGCCTCAAATTACACCCTTAACTTAAAAAACTCAAAATTCTAAAAACACCTAAACCCAAATTACAAACTCCACTTCAGAGCCCCCTTCTATTAGGACTACACCTATTATATTTCAAGGGATTGAGATAGTTCTTCTCCCATTATCTTCCAATCCCGCTACCAACCTTCATCCAATGGTTACAAGATCTAAAATGGGAGCTTTAAAGCATAAGGCACTGACTACTAGTGTCAAACCCCCTCCTGATTTGATAAATAAAATTTTAACCAGTGTTAAATTGGCCCTTACAACATCACATTGGACCAAGGCCATGGAAGAAGAAATCGCATTGGATCATACTTGGACAATTGTTGATCCCCCAAAAAACAGCATTGTCATAGGGTGTCATTGGGTGTTTACCATTAAGAGACATCCAAATGGCACCATTCTTAAGTATAAAGCAAGATTGGTTGCTAAAAGATTTTATTAAAGAGAAGGCATCAATTATGATAAAGTCTTTAGCCCTATTGATAAACTAGCAACTGTCAGAATTATACTCACCATTGCTATCTCAAAATCATGGCCAATTCGACAATATGACTTTAATAACGCATTCTTCAACATTGAGCTTCAAGAAACCATATTTATGCAACAACCGCCTTCCTTTCCTCAAGGACAAGCAACTCAGGTTTGCAAGCTTCACAAATCCATTTATGGATTGAAACAAGCTCCAAGAGCTTGGTTACCAAGCTTTCTACAACTCTTTCTCATTTTGATTTCAAAAATACAAGGTCAGACCATTCTCTCTTTATTCGAATAACATCCAAAACAACAATGTACATTCTCGTATATGTAAATAATATCTTAGTAACTTGCGATTATGAAAATGAAATTGTTGTGCTCATGAATCAGTTACACTCTTTGGTTGCTTTAAAAGACCTAAGTGAATTTAACTATTTCTTAGGCATTGAAGCTTTCAAAATTGAAAGTGGATCATATATTTTATCCCAGACAAAGTATATAAAAGACCTATTAATTAGAGCACATGCACATATACATGACTCTCAACCAATGCTTACTCCAATGATTACTACCACTAAACTCTCAGCTTATGCAAGGGAAGTCTTTGATAAACCCACTTTTTATAGATCTGTCATACGTGCTTTACAATATGCCACCCTTACTCATTCGGATATAGCATATGTAGTAAATAAAGTTTCACAATATATGCCAATCCCCCCAGTGTGTCAAACGAATTCTAAGATACTTAGTTAGTAGCAAAGATCAAGGGATCTTTGCGTGATCTAGAATTTTACAAATAAGTTCTCGTTGCAAGTATAGTTTCTAAACCAACAAAAATCCTTTCGTATAAAAGCTTGGTTGTCACAAGTAACAAACCCCTAATAAAATTGATAACCGAAGTATTTAAACCTCGGGTCGTCTCTCAAGGAATTGCAGGGAGGTGTTCTTATTATTGGTTATGAGTTGTGTAAATTGGGGTTTTGGATTGAGAAATAAGAAGAGAAAATTTCAAAGAAAATAAATTAATAACAATAAAAAGCCTTGACTAGGAGAAGATTAATCGGAAGTTCTATCCCTGTTGGACGTTCCCAAGATCAGTTAATAATTGATTGTTGTTTCCACTGAGTTATTCTTTATCTAATAAAGGAAAGTTAAGTAGGGAGCCAACTTCTATTCACAAGTCCCGATCCTCTCCTTCGGGAAGGATTAGCGTTAGTGACTAGAGTGCTAGCCAACAACTTCCAATTATCAATTAATTCTTGAGTATTCCAACTCAAGGGTCTCCTCTTAATCAACTCCCAAGTCAAGTTGGGAGTTACTCGATCAACATGAATACCATCTTCCTTATTATGAAAAAGGAGTAGAAAAGAGACATGATAATTGGAATAAAATTGGAAGCAATTAAATAAATAATAAAATTAAATTCATAAAAGCAATCCAATTGTAACTCTGAATAAGGATTAAGAATATGGAAGAGTAAGTGACAAGTAAGGAAACTACTAGAATGATGAAGTCCTCAGCGGAGGTAATGACTCTGTAAATATCCAATCCAACAGCATAAAACTAGGAATCCTAAATCCTAGAGAGAGGAGAGAGCCTCTCTCTCTAGAAACTACATCTAAAACCTAAAATTATGTGAATGTGATGTATGAATGTCCCTCCTCATTCTGCCTCACTCCCAGCCTCTAATCTGTATTTTTTGGGCTTGGAACTGGGCCAAAAAGAGCACAGAAATTGCCCCCAGTGATTTCTGATACGTCTAGCACGTGCGCATGTCACGCGTACGCGTCGTCCACGCGTACGCGTAGATTGAACTTTCGCCAGGTCACGCGTACGCGTGATCCACGTGTGCGCATTGCCCAACAGCCAAGCAACTATGGCAAATTATATATTATTGCGAAGCTCCAGTCATTAGCTTTCCAATGCAACTAAAATTGCTTCATTTGGACCTCTTTTGTTCAAGTTATGATTGATTGAGTGCAAAGAGGTCAGGGCTGACAGCATTAGCAATTCCTTCAATTTCTCGTATTCTTTCCACTTTTACATGCTTCCTTTCCATCCTCTAAGCCATTCCTGCCCTGTAATCTCTGAAAATACTTAACACACATATCAAGGCATCGAATGGTAATAAGAGAGGATTTAAAATTAGCTAAATTAAGACCAAAGAAACATGTTTCCAATCATAGCACAAAGTCAGGAAGGAAAATGTAAAACATGCGATTTCTATGAATAAGTGTGAGATTAGTGGATAAAATCCACTCAATTAAGCACAAGATGTACCACGAAATAGTGGTACATCAATCTTCTTTCAACCATGTACTGACTTTAGAGTATTTTCTTATGCAGATTTGGATTGGGGCTCGGACATAGAAGATAGAAGATCAACCACAAGTTTTTGTGTCAATTTAGGACCCAATCTGGTCTCATGGGGAAGTAAGAAGTAATATTCAGTCAGCAAATCCAATGCAGAAGCTGAATTCAGGAGCACTACAGCTGCAGAAACAAATGTTCGTTGGATTCTTAACCTATTTACAGAACTTCAGATCAAATGCACTTATGTTCCAGTAATTTACAGTAACAATATTAGTACTGTAATGCTCGTTGCCAATCCTGTTCTACACAATAAAACTAAGCACTTTGATTTGGATCTTCATTCGACTAGAGAAACGTCAATCAAAAACAATTTATTGTAGTGCATATTCCAGTAATTGACCAAGTAGCATACTTCTTTACTAAACCTCTATCCCTTTATAGCTTTGAGAAATTCAAAATCAAACTCAGGGTCCTATCCAAAAAGACCATGAGTTTGACGGGGGTGTCAAGTATGAAAGAGTATAGTTAAGGAGACAAGAGTCGGGCTGGTGCCCAGCACCTGCAGACCGATGCTCAGTGCTTGCATACCAGCACCTAGCGTCCAACACCATCTACCGCCTAGCGCCTGATGCGTGAGCATCTTGTCTATCTTTTCCTAGTGAATTTGCACTTAAATTGCTGAGTTTAATTAAGAATTAATTATATTTTAGCCACTATGGATGCTATTTTGAGTTTTGGATAATTTTACTTATTTTAGGTAGCATTCGGTGGAATTTGACGGAGTTTCTGCAACACAAGAACCCAAGGAGATGGCTGCGAGGAGCGATGCGCACGCGTGCCTGACTCGTGCCGTGATCTGGAAGTATCCATGGCGACGCGTACGCGTGACTGACGCGTACGCATGAATTGAAGATTTGCTCAGCGATGCGTTCGCGTCATGAGCTTAATCGAACTCTCATTCTCATGCAAATTCACATCCTAAGCTTATATTATTTTTGGTTGCTTGAGAACAAGCAATAGTTTAAGTTTGGTGTTGTGATGCGTGAGCATCTTGTCTATATTTTCCTAGTGAATTTGCACTTAAATTGCTGAGTTTAATTAAGAATTAATTATATTTTAGCCACTATGGATGCTATTTTGAGTTTTGGATAATTTTACTTATTTTAGGTAGCATTCGGTGGAATTTGACGGGGTTTCTGCAGCACAAGAACCCAAGGAGATGGTTGCGAGGAGTGACGCGCACGCGTGCCTGACACGTGCGCGTGATCTGGAAGTATCCATGGCAACACGTACGCGTGACTGATGCGTACGCGTGAATTGAAGATTTGCTCAGCGACGCCTTCGCGTGACTGACGCGTACGCATGAATTGAAGATTTGCTCAGGGACGCGTTCACGTGACCGACGCGTCCGTGTGACTTGCGAAAAAGACCAGTGACGCGTACACGTGACGTGCGTGATCTGCAGAATTTACAGAGATCACTGATGTGGATTTTGGGCCGCCTTTTGAACCAGTTTCCAGCCCAGAAAACACAGATTAGAAGCTGCAGAATGGACAAATCAAGTGGTCCCCACCCATCAGCGGAAGACTTGTTAATTAATTCGAATTTAAATTCAAATCTGATTTTTAGGAAAAGATATTATTTTTAGATAATTAGATTTCAAATTTATTAGGATTAGTTATAAATAGGAACTCTGTACATTCAGATCAGAAACAGTTTACCTAAATCCTAGTTTTCTACTCTGAACCATAAGCAACTAATCCTCCACTGTTAAGGTTAGGAGCTTTGGCTATTTTTATGGGTTGATTCATTTGATCTTTCTAATTTAATTCATCCTTTGATTTATATTTCAATAATTGTTTTCGTTCTTTATTTTATGAATATTGGGTGGAACGGAAGTATGACCCATGTTCTAATTGAGTTCTTGTAAAACTTGGAAAAGCTCTTTACTTGAACAACAGCTTGAAAACATATTATACTGAATTTCTAATTGTTTGTATTTAACGGGATATGTAACATATAATCTCTTTATTTTTGGATAATTAGGATTCTTTTGGCATATAAACTAGAAATTAATCATCAGCCTCTAATTGGAATTAATTGACCAAGGAATTGGCAGTTAATGAATTTTAGAGGAGACTAGGAAGGTCTAAGGAATTAGGGTCTAGTCACATATAGTTTGCCATGAAATTAAATCTTACATGATTAAATTAGTTAGTAATAAAATATCAATCTGGAAAATAGATAACTCCGAAGCCTTAACTATTCTCTCAATATTTTATTCCCAACGGCTGCTTGCTTTCTAAAATTCCTAATTTACTATTTAATGCTCTTTGAATACCAAAACACTATTTTCTGCTTGTCTAACTAATCCTATCAAACGCTATTGTTGCTTAATCCATCAATCCTCATGGGATCGACCCTTACTCACGTAAGGTATTACTTGGTACGACCCGATGCACTTGTCGGTTAGTAGTGTGAGTTATAAAATACCACACCATCGCCCAGCGTCTGCAGTGACATAGTCAACAAGAACGCTTCTTTCAATAATAAGTAAGTATTATTATGAAACTTTAGACAAATGCTTTAGAGACATCTTGAGGTACTCAGATCAAATAAAGCTCAATGTCATTTAGAGGTAAAGTTGTCCTAGGAAGAAAGTTTAGGCAAAGTTTTATCTGTGATTCCAAAAGGTTCAAGGCATGATATAGTTTAGTCTTTTATTGATTCTTCATATTTATGACATAACTGTAAGTTCTAAAACTTACAAAAATATAAGACTATCACTAGCTGAAAACAGTAGCATACAAGAACACAAATGTTTTGTAGGGTGATGATGCGTGAGCATCCTTTCTATCTTTTTCTAGTGAATTTGCATTCAAATTATTGAGTTTAATCAAGATTTAATTATCTTAAGCCACTATGAATGCTACTTTGAGTTGTTTGCAATTTTTGTTAATTTTAGGTAGCATTCGAATGAATTTGACGGAGTTTTGTAGCAGAAAAGGAAGAAAGCAAATGATGCTATCAACCCTAACATTCTTGCACTCAAACAAAAATAACTTAAGCTATAAAGGTCCAATTGACGTGATTTTAGCGGCATTGGAAAGATAACTTCTAGAGCTTTCCAAGGATATATAATAGTATGATCTTTTCTTCCATTTCGTATGACCTCCTCCACGCTGAACTGGAGCTTTCTCAAGTTCGGCGTCAACTCAACACACCAAAGGAAGTTACGCGCACTACTCCACGCTGAACTTGGGTTAATCCAAGTTCAGCGTGGACTCTAGAAAAGAAAAAGAGTAGCCACTGTCTCCTCCACGCTGAACTTGGGAATTTCCAAGTTCAGCATGGACCTGAATGAATCACGTGGTCCCCACGCTCCACTTGAAGGCCTGCAAAGATCATTATTTATTCTGATTAAGCTTTAAAACTTCTACCTCATTCCGCAATTTACAGTTTTTCAGAATCCTAGTTTTTTCTCTGAACCATGAGCAACTAAACCTCCACTGTTAAGGTTAGGAGCTCTGTCTATTTTATAGATTAATACTATTATTTTTGTATTTTAATTCATGTACTGATTTATATTCAAGAATTATTTTCGTTCTTTATCCTATGAATTTGAGTGGAACAGAAGTATGACCCTTGTTCTAATTGAGTTCTTGTATAACTTGGAAAAGCTCTTTACTTGAACAATAGCTTAAAAATAATTTCTCTTAAATTTCTAATTATCTGGACTTAATGGGATACGTGACATATAATCCTCTTATATTTGGGTAGGTGATTATTGAAAATTGGTAGATGGTTTAGTTGGTGATACAACGGATGATGAATCCATTGTTCAAATACCGTCTCATATTTTGGTAAGGAATTTTGAGACAACTTTGGATGACATCATTGATTTTGTAAATATGTTATTCAATTTATCTATTGAAAATTATTTCAAGAATAGAGCAATTCTTATGCCAAATCTGGAATGTGTCACTGATGTCAACAATAATATCATTGCAAGGTTACTTTGAGAAGAAATAGTTTATTTAAGTTCTGACTTTGTGTATGCTGAGGACGGGAATATGGAATTCAAGTTAGATGCTTTCTCACCAGAAATTCTAAATAGAATTAATTGTTCAGGCACCACAAATCAATTTTAAAGGAAGGTGCTCCTGTTGTGTTGCTACAGAATATAGACCAAACTACTAGTTTGTGCAATGGAACAAGATTACAAGTTAGGAGAATGAAAAATCATGTGATAGAATGCAAAACTTTAACATGTAATTAAGTTGGATGTATTGTTCTTATCGCAATACTGAATCTAATTCCAAATAACAAAATATTACTGGTCAGGTTCCAAAGAAGGCAATTTTAAATTATTATGTCATTTGTAATGACAATAAATAAGTCTCAAGGACAAACTCTATCAAAAATTGGAATATATCGCGATTAGTTTTTACCCTTTTGACTACATGTTGCCTTATCAAGAGTAAAAAATAAAGATGGTTTGTGACTACTATTGTAAAATCATGAACATTTAAATGATAACTGTACGATGAATGTGGTGTATAAAGAGATTTTTGAGAGTTTATGATGAAAAGAGATTTTTTTATCTTAGTTAAATTTTTTTATTTTAAAATTTACAAATGCTATGTATTAATTGTTAATTTATTCTTGATAAACTATTCTCAATTTACATCAGTCATAAAATTTTATATACTAATATTAAGGCATTATTGTTTAAGGTGCATATTTTGAAGTAACTAGGCTAGATGTATACTAAAATCAATCACTAATATAGAATACATATTAAAATATAAAATATACATTAAAAATTAATTAAACTATACATGTATTTATATAAAAAAATATATAATAACTAATTTTAGTGTACAAATAACATTTTTGGTTTTGAATACATCAAATGACAATAGTGATGAGCTATTTTTTAGTAATTTTAAATTATTTATTATTTATTATTTATTTTAAAAAAATTATACAACAAAATTTTTAATAATTTCATATTATTTCATATCATTATAGTAGTATTTAATTACAAAAACTAAACTATTATTTTGACAATACATTTCAGACATGTTATTTACAATTGTTTGTTTAGAGTTGACATTGATATATTTCTTTTTAAAAGTAAAATAACATGTAAACATTTGATTATCAATTTTAAGTGTTATTCAAGGATTTAATTTGACAATGGGTATATATGTTTAACTTATTGAATAAAGTAGATTAATAACTATATTCGAATTAGTATGTTTAACACTAGATTAAAAAGATACATAATGTAATCTTTTTATTAATCAAATATTTGTATATTATAAAATTTTTTTATATTTAAAAAGTTACAATTATTATAATTAATATTAATTTTAATAAATAACTTAAAATTAAAATTTCAAACTTATTCC
>NC_029774.3:40837921-40838355 GCF_000817695.3 Arachis duranensis
GTGAACATATTTTGATTGTATTTAATATTTTATTTAAAATTAATTCATAAAATTTAACTAAATTAAAATTGATAAGTCCCAATTAAATTATATACACCAATTTCCAATACCGTTTAGAAGTATTTATGACAACTAGCTGTTGCAATGTGATGGTAACATTTAACTATCCACTTAAGTAGTAATATTTTATAACACATGGGAAATTGTAGCGGAAAATTATCGGCCATTTTCTGAACCGTTGCTAATTGGCAGGATACCAACAGTTTTGTTAGCGTTTTTGAGCTCTGTTACAAATCGATCAAGATAACGGTGGTTTGATATCCCAACCGCCGTAAATAGCTTTTTGTTGATCTGAATAAAAGACCCTCGCCTTCAACATTTGGGAGCTAGTTTTCTCGTTTTCATGTGAACCCAAAGAGAGCAAAGGCGCGAGT
>NC_029774.3:40838423-40856537 GCF_000817695.3 Arachis duranensis
CCAGCTGCTACGTCCTTCCCTGTCACTAATCTGTTCCTTCCGTTGTGTAGCTTCTGCGTGCGAAAGGGAACTGGAAGGGCATGAAACCATTGTTCTTCCCTCTACTGTGCACATTCGTGTCGTTGTGGAGTCATGTGGCTGCACATCCGTCTTGGTGTCATTGTCGTTATCGTCGTCGGCCTTCCCCTTGTCTTGTTGCGTGCTACTCGATCGCACCCTCTCCCCTCTCACTGGTTCGTTCTTTCTCTTGCCCTGTTGTTTTTATTTCATCCCTTTATCTTCTGTCTTTTGTTCGAATTCAACCTGATCATTTAGTATTTTGTTTCAATCCTTATTCTTGGTCTAGAAACATCGATTATGTTCCAACCTAGTCCTCTGTTCGTCCAATATCTCAGTGTCAGTTTCTGTTATTGCGATTTCTTTTGTCCATTTTTTTGTTAGCTGTTTATTGATCTTTGTCTTATGATTCGGGTTTGTTTGCATTAGGTTGAGAACCTAGAAGAAAATCCAGGTCCTATTGTGTATAGTACATACCAATATCCAAATTTTGATGTTATCCAGGTCTCTATTTGCCTTTCTTTTGGTATACTGGTGGATAAGCCTATAGAGTTTAGGTGATCTTTTGAATGCTATCCTCACTTTTCTACACCTAACCATAAAATTAGGGCTTCTTTTGCTTGCTCACTAATTTCTTAGACTATGAAGATATATGCAATTTTAACTCATGTACCATTCTCTTGGCTTGCAGGTTGCAAGTATATTTGTTCGTATAGTTGTTTCTTTGGCATTATTGACATTTTTTCTCGGTAAGGTCATCAAGTTAACTAGTTTTGTTATGTCAATAAGTGTTAATTCAACGGTATGGTAGCTTATTCCTATGTTTCTATAAGAATGTTGATTGATTATCCGTAGGTATGTTGTTGGATCTGTTGGAGCTCATCCTGAGGAATGGCTGTCGAAAAACAGAAATCATTTTGTTTTTGCTCTAATGTTCTCAATAGCTATTGTATTGACAATGTTTTGCTACATTTTAGCATTAGTAAGTGTAGTTGTGAAAGTTTGATTCCTATTCAGTACTTTAACTTATTGATACTTTTCCACGAGTGGAATTTCACACTCTTTGATATTCAAGATGTGATGTTTTATACAAACATGATATATGACATGTTTGTGCAAGATTATTTTCACCTTTGAGGCATATTATAACTAAGGTTTTGTTATTGTAATGTGATTTGTGCATGATAATTGCAGATTCCACGTTTGGTAACTTCATGGTTGGTTTAACTAACTATTTTGTTCTTGGCCTTATTATGACTTACACTTGCTAATCCTTTTTGCAGTTGTCTTTGATGGTTCACCTTAATAAACGTAAGCATCCACAAGTAAAGGAGGATTTTGGAGGTAATATGAATAGTCAGAAGAGTTCCAGAAAGAGCTCAAAATCAAGGTTCGTTAACTATTAACTGAACAAGAATGGAGGAGAAGAAAAATACAAATGAGGGTATGCTCTATCTACTTGTCATTATCCATAAGATGCTGTTTATCTAGGAAAATTTAACTCGAAAGTAATTATATACATAAAAGGCATTCTTGTTTCTTACCTTGTATTTTCTTCAATATTATGTAGATATCAGAGGAGGAATGCAGATTAAAAAAGGATGAAGAGTAACAAAAAGAGATGTGGAACATGAAGCGTGAACATGAAGAAGAGTGGGAAGGAACAAGAGAACAGAGGGTTAGTTTTCTATGATTTTGTCTTTAACTTTCATTATACATTCAACTGTAATTTGTTTTATTATCTTCCATAAAACACTAATTTTAGTCTCACTTTTCTAAATTTTTCCTATGAAATATACAATAATATGTATATGTATATTGTTCTTGATTATGGCCCAAACCCCAATATGTTTTTTAGGTCGACATGTACTTCCCTTCTTTCTGTAATAAAGTTGAGTAACAGTGTAATAGTAGTATATAAGTAGATATTAAAGTAACAAGATAAACATTATTAAAGAAAATAATAAAGGTAAGGCTGCATATAGCTGTCCATCTGATAAACCACTATTTTATGGTTTATCTTGTGCTCAATTGAATGGATTTTATCAACTCTTTACCCACTTATTCATAATATTTGCATAGTTTTATATTTCCTTCCTGATTTTGTACTATGATTGAAAACGTGCTTCTTTGATCTTATATTTGCTTATTATTAATCCTCTCTTATTACCATTAGATGCCTTGATATGTGTGTTAAGTGATCTCAGAGATTACAGGGCAGGAATGGCTCAGAGGATGGAAAGGAAGCATGCAAAAGTGGAAGGAATACAAGAAGTTGGAGAAATTGCTAAGTTGTCCAGCCTGACCTCTTTGCACTCAAACGGCTATAACTTTAGCTACAGAAGTCCAAACGACGCAGTTCCAGCTGCGTTGGAAAGCAAACGTCCGGGGCTTCGATTTGAAAAATAATTTGTTATAGCTGCCCTGATGCCAGGTGACGTGAACGCGTGGGTCACGCGGACGCGTGACCTGGCAGGAACACAACCCACGCGGCCGCGTGAGCCATGCGGCTGCGTCACTTTTCCGCAACCTGTACGTACCAGAATACGCTGGGGGCAATTTCTGGGCTGTTTTTAACCCAGTTTGCGGCCCAGAAAATACAGATTAGAGGCTATAAAGTAGAGGAATGCGTCCATTCATTATCATGCTTTCATAATTCACTTTCCACGATTTAGATTTAGTTTAGAGAGAGGTTCTCTCCTCTCTCTTCAGGATTTAGGTAGAGTTTTTAGAAATTAGGATTTAGGACTTCTCCCAGTTTTAGGAGTGACTCTCGATCCCAGGTTCACTGTTCCTTTCTATTTAATTTCGTTTCTATTCACTTTAGTACTTTAATTGAATTCATCCACTTAACTTACCTTCATAGTTAGAGGTTAATAAAGTGGGAGAAAAATCCAATTCTCATTACAATTGATAAGGATAACTGGGATAGGACCTCCAGTCTTCATACCTTGCCAAGAGTTTATTTTACAGTTATTTATTAATTTTTATTGCTTGAAAATATACCTGTGCACATTGCCCAAACTCCAAATTTCTTAAAACCCCAAATTCACAATCTCCATAACCAATAATAAGAACATACCTTCCTGCAATTCCTTGAGAAGACGACCCGAGGTTTGAATACTCGGTTATCAATTTCAAAGGGGTTTGTTACTTGTGACAACCAAAACGTTTGTACGAAGGGATTTTTGTTGGTTTAGATACTATATCTACAATGCGACTGTTTTTATGAAATTCTTTACTAGCAAAAATCCTAACGTCAAAATGGCGCCGTTGCCGGAAAATTGCAAACGTGTGCCTTATTATTGGTTATTGTAAATATTTGCTTTTTGATTTGTTTTTATTTTTATTTTTATTTTTTCACTTTTCGTAAATTAAGAGGTTATTGATTTTTATTTTAAAATTTTATCTTATCTTATCTTATTTCAAAAATCAAATTTCAAAATTCAAATTTAAAAATTTTCAAATTTCAAATTTCAAAAATTCAAATTTCAAAAGTTAATTTTCAAATTCAAAATTTAAATAACCTTTTAATTTCAATTTTTTTTATTTTTGTTTTTTTTTATTTGCTATCATGAACTCTCACCCCTTTGGCTATGAGTCTGGTTACAATTATGTTGCAGGAAGAAGAAATTACAATGAGAACAGGCATCAAGATTGGAACAATCAAAGATGGGAGGAGCCACAAGGAATATGAACCATATATAGAACCACCCCAATTCCAACCCAATTACTCCCAAGAACCACCACTTCAATATTCATCATCTCCATATCCATCAATCCAAGAGCACTATGATCCTACTTATGAAAGCCGAGTACATCAAGAGACAAAGGATCGTTTCAAAGAAATAGTGGATCGATTTCAGGCAACCATTCAACAACTGGAGCAAGTAGTAATTCAATGGGTTTCTAGGCGCTCAAATATACAAGGATCAGCCACAGCTCCATGTGGACAGTCTACTGAAGAGCGTAGTATGACGGAGATACCAGAAACCCCAATGGACAAGATAGAGAATGAATTCGTACTAGAACAAGTAGAAGACGCTGTCATTGTTCAAGAAGAAGAAGAAGTGGTTGAAGACTTAGAAGATGCAGAACTTCCATGGGAAAGTCAAGACATAGAGCCTCCTCCCAAGACGGTTGAAATTGATGCTGAGGAGGGTGTACAACCTCCAAAGCATATCATAGTTGAAGACTTAGAAGAGGTTGATCAAGAGATGGAGATTCAAGAAGAAGAAGCACGACCTCCCATGCCCTTGGAAAGCAATGAAGAGGAGATTGAATTGAAAGAGAGCTACCAAGAGGAAGAGGTTGAAATTGAAGAAGCTTGCAAAGAGGTGGTAATTATCAGAGAGGAGCACAAGGGAGTGGAGCTTGCAATTTCATTAAAAATACCTCCCCCTAAGTTGCCATCATCCTTCACAACATTCAAGTGGGTAAAATTCATATCCCTTAGCTTTCTAATCCCACTTGAATATGGGCTACTGGAGACGGATGGTCAACTTAGAGCTCTTTGTGGCATCAAGAGTAAGAGGAAGATGGTCAGTGGTAAGAATTGTCCTGCAAGGTTCATCATGGTTGGAAGCTTTAAGTTTAAAGGCAAAGGTTGGTATAAAGCTCAACTGAATGGGTCTAGGAAGCTGTTTGGTCGCTGCAGTGAGAATTCAGATCACCTTTCACCCGGCTGGAAAAATACAGATCGAGACAAAAACGGGTGTAAAAGTAAAGTTTGGGATCCTGGAATCTGTTCTGGCATTTGTCACTCCGGGAGCCTAAGAATCTATTTGAAGCTTCTTAAGGGCTTTACATGCTTAGTTTGGGATCCTGGAGGACACTGGAATCACAAACATTGGTGGAGATTCCTGGATGAGTTCAAGCACAAGCCACCATAACAGGAAGCTCACCAAATGTCCAACTTAAGGACTTTAACTAAAAGTGCTAGGTGGGAGACAACCCACCATGGTACGATCGTTCATTTTTCATTTTTATTTAGTTTTATTTGTTTTCTAGTTTTATTTTATTTTATTATTATATTGAACCTGGAGTTTTGCGTCACATTCATATTAACACTGCATTCTTCATTTTTCAAAAAAAAAAGGGATTTACGCACGCGACGCGGCAGCGTCGCTGACGCGTCCGCGTCGTATGTGCGTTAGGAGGAAAAGAAATTGAATAGAGAGTTATGCAGGAGCAGGGCTGGAGGTGTGACAGGGGCACAAATCGTCCCACGCGACCGCATCACTGATACGGCCGCGTCATTAGCAAAATGGCTTCCCCACGCGACCGCGGGGCCCTGGATTTTGACGTAACAAGGTGTATGGCCGAAAGTTGAGCTGGAATTGGGCTGGACTCGTGCTGGAAGCCCAAGCCCTACCACGCGACCGCGTGCCCCATGCGGCCGCGTCATTTTAAGAAAAAGGCCACCCGCGCGATCGCGTCGACTACGCGACCGGTCACCCTGGATTTTGGCAATACTAAGTTTTGAACAGAGAGTTGTGCGACCGCGAGGCTGCACTCGCGCCACTAGCACAAATCAAGTCACGTGATCGCGTGCCCCACGTGCCCGCGTCAGCTAACCTTATTGCGCACCACGCAACCGCGTCACTCACGCGACCGCGTCGCCAGCGTCGCACAACCTCTCCAGATTAGTGCCAATTTTCTTATCTTTTCTTCTCCGAATCCTTATTCTTCTTATCTTTTCTTATTTCTTTGTTCTTCCTTTCTTATTTTCTCTCACTTCCATTCTATTTTATTTAATTTATTTGCATACTTTCATTCATTGCATTTTTTTTATTTTGTGCATATTTTTATTTTCTTTTCTAAATTTGTTATTTTGGTGTTAAAAATTTAATTGGGAAATTATTTTCTTGTAAATTATTATGAAATTGTTTGACAATTATATATCACTTTTGAAGGGTTGCTTGCATGTTCAATTTAATACTTTCAAATAGCTTATTTACCATACATGCTATGTGTTTGTGAAAAAGCCCATATGGCATTATGCACTTCTCTATTATACTTTATACTATTCAATGCTTGCTTTTCATAAACTCCCTTTACTATTATATTAATTGAAATTAATTGTCAATACAAATTACTATTTTATTAATTGAATATAATTGTCAATACAAACATGGTGATTTATTACAAGTGATGCTTGGTCTATGCTACTCATGCCCTTTGCCGGCATGCCAATAAATACCTTACATTCACTTGTCCTTATATGCACTAGCTATTTTCAATTGATGGCTTTTCACATGTACTCGCGAGCATGTGTTAATGTCAATTACATCCTAATGTGCATCTATCACCACTCTTCCGTTCTCTTCCTTGCTATATATCTATTTGAATTTAATTTACTTTCTCTTCCCTTCTTCAGGATGGCCACCAAGGAAGGAAAGGAGAAAGCTACTCCCAAACCGCCAGCAAGGAAAGGAACAAAAAGAGCCCAGCTGAGAAACCACAACCCCCATCCACTTGCACATCTCAGCATGCACCGAGGATGGTGCAATCTTTAAGTGTGGGGAGGTCGATACCGATCTCCATGGGTTAGTTATTTCTTGACTCAACACCAAAAATTTTTTATTTTATTTGTTTGTTCATTGTTGCATTTGCATAATTGATTGCATATTTGTTTGATTTTTTGCATATTTTACCACTTGGTTGAAGTAATATTTTCTTTTCCAAGAAACCTTTTAAAGTATTTCACTAATTTGAATAAAATTTTTTGTTACACTTGTTTGAAGAAATATTATATTGGAACATGGTTTAGAACTCGAACACACAAAACCTGTAAGATTTTTGAGCCTAATTGATTGGTTGCATTTTATCAACCAATAATTTATTTTTGATGTGTGTTTTTCTCTCTAAAATTGTGATCTTTGTCTTGCTTAATTCTATATTTCCATTATTTGATGTATACATGTACTTACATGACTGAGGCCTTTGTTTCATTGAGCTCACATACCCATATGGCCTTACATTTCATTATCCCTTGCAAACCAATTTTGAGCCTATTATACCCATTTGTTCTTTATTTTAGCACATCATCAACTCTAAGCGAAAAACAATAATGTCCTTAATTTGAATCCTTGGTTAGCTTAGACTAGTAAAAGTGCTTATGATTTAAGTGTGGGAAAATTGTGTTTGGAAACATTTGGTTTGAGAATTGAGTATGTTAGAAATGTCTTAAAATGTGAAAGAAATGTTTAGGACATCTTTATGCATTCAATAATTTAATCATATGCATTGAGAAAAACAAAAGAAAAATAATATAAAAAAAGAGAGAAAAATAAAAGAAAAAGAAAAGAAAAGAAAAGAAAAAGAGCAAATAAAAGGGGACAAAATGCCCCAAAGTGAGTGGTGAAAGCAATGCATATGAGTTGTACTTGAAATTAGAATGTATGAATATGTGGAAAACATAGTTAATGGATGGTTAGATGTTGTATTATAATTACATGGGTTGTCTAAGTTAGGTGGAAAAGTTTAAGTTAATTAAGGATTCAGATTTTTAGTCCACTTGGCCAAATACAATCCTACCTTGACCCTAACCCCATTACAACCCTTAAAAGACCTCTTGATATGTGTATTTATGCATTAAATTTTTGTTGATTGTTAGATGAAGAGCAAGTCTTAGAAAGCAAGGTTAGTAGAGAATTGAGAGAGTCAAACCTTAAACACTTGAATGATTAGAGTGTATACACTTCCAATGAGGGTTCGATGCTCAATTCTTTGTTCCCGGCTGTCATGAGCTATTTTCTTCTGCAAGTTTACTTTTACTTCATTTTTATGATTTGAATCAGTGAAATCCAGTTCATATATGTTCTTGAAAGATTTATTTATTTTTAACCAAGTAGGTAGAAACATTCTGCATGTAGTTGCATTCATATAGATAGGATTGAATTTCATACTTTCTACCATCCCTCTTCATCTTATAGTTTCTCTTGAGCTTAGCATGAGGACATGCTAGTGTTTAAGTGTGGGGAGGTTGATAAACCACTATTTTATGGTTTATCTTGTGCTCAATTGAGTGGATTTTATCAACTCTTTACCCACTTATTCATAATATTTGCATAGTTTTATATTTCCTTCCTGATTTTGTACTATGATTGAAAACGTGCTTCTTTGATCTTATATTTGCTTATTATTAATCCTCTCTTATTACCATTAGATGCCTTGATATGTGTGTTAAGTGATCTCAGAGATTACAAGGCAGGAATGGCTCACAGGATGGAAAGGAAGCATGCAAAAGTGGAAGGAATACAAGAAGTTGGAGAAATTGCTAAGCTGTCTAGCCTGACCTCTTTGCACTCAAACGGCTATAACTTTAGCTACAGAGGTCCAAACGACGCAGTTCCAGTTGCGTTGGAAAGCAAACTTCCGGAGCTTCGATTTGATATATAATTTACCATAGCTGCCCCGACGCCAGGTGACGCGAATGCATGGGTCACGCGGACGCGTGACCTGGCAGGAACACAACCCGCGCGGCCGCGTGAGCCATGCGGCCGCGTCACTTTTCCGCGACCTGTACGTACCAGAATACGCTGGGGGTGATTTCTGGGCTGTTTTTAACCCAGTTTGCGGCCCAAAAACCATAGATTAGAAGCTATAAAGTGTAGATTTAAGATTGCTTTGCTCTGTTTAAGATTGCTTTCAATTTAATTTAGATATTTTTCTCCCTTTTGGCTTTGGTTAAATAATTGGTGACTTTAGAGTTTTCAAACTCATTGTTGATTGAAAATTGGAATTCATCCACTTAACTTACCTTCATAGTTAGAGGTTAATAAAGTGGGAGAAAAATCCAATTCTCATTACAATTGATAAGGATAACTGGGATAGGACCTCCAGTCTTCATACCTTGCCAAGAGTTTATTTTACAGTTATTTATTAATTTTTATTGCTTGAAAATATACCTGTGCACATTGCCCAAACTCCAAATTTCTTAAAACCCCAAATTCACAATCTCCATAACCAATAATAAGAACATACCTTCCTGCAATTCCTTGAGAAGACGACCCGAGGTTTGAATACTCGGTTATCAATTTCAAAGGGGTTTGTTACTTGTGACAACCAAAACGTTTGTACGAAGGGATTTTTGTTGGTTTAGATACTATATCTACAACGCGACTGTTTTTATGAAATTCTTTACTAGCAAAAATCCTAACGTCAAAATGGCGCCGTTGTCGGGGAATCGCAAACGTGTGCCTTATTATTGGTTATTGTAAATATTTGCTTTTTGATTTATTTTTATTTTTATTTTTATTTTTTCACTTTTTCATAAATTAAGAGGTTATTGATTTTTATTTTAAAATTTTATCTTATCTTATCTTATTTCAAAAATCAAATTTCAAAATTCAAATTTAAAAATTTTCAAATTTCAAATTTCAAAAATTCAAATTTCAAAAGTTAATTTTCAAATTCAAAATTTAAATAACCTTTTAATTTTAATTTTTTTTATTTTTGTTTTTTTAATTTGCTATCATGAACTCTCACCCCTTTGACTATGAGTTTGGTTACAATTATGTTGCAGGAAGAAGAAATTACAATGAGAACAGGCATCAAGGTTGGAACAATCAAAGATGGGAGGAGCTCTACATACAGCTTGTCATAGAATGGAGTATGAAGGATTGGATGAAGGCAGTAGGAAAGCAAAAATTCAAGAGGGATAAAGCATCTCCATACACTTATCTGAAATTTCCACCAATGATTTACATAAGTATCTCTATCTTTATTTTACGTTTTATTTATATTTTAATTATCAAAACTTTATAACCATTTGAATACGCCTAACTGAGATTTACAAGATGACCATAGCTTGCTTCAAGCAGCCGACAATCTCCGTGGGATCGACCCTTACTCACGTAAGGTTTATTACTTGGATGACCCAGTGCACTTGCTGGTTAGTTGTGCGAAGTTGTGAAAAAGCGTTGAGATTACAATTGTGCGTGCCAAGTTGTTGGCACCATTGTGTATCACAATTTCGTGCACCAAGTTTTTTACGCCGTTGCCGGGGATTGTTCGAGTTTAGACAACTGACGGTTCATCTTGTTGCTCAGATTAGGTAATTTTCTTTTCAAAAAGTTTTCAAAAATCTTTCAAAATTTTTTCTTCTTTTTTGTTTTTCTAAAAATAATTTTTAAAAAATCCAAAAAAATTAATAAAATCATAAAACCAAAAATATTTTGTGTTTCTTGTTTGAGTCTAGAGTTAAGTTTTAAGTTTGGTGTCAATTGCATCTTTTTAATTTTCAAAAAATTTTCGAAAAATCATGTATGGTGTTCTTCATGATCTTCAAGTTGTTCTTAGTAAGTCTTCTTGTTTGATCTTCATATTTTCTTGTTTTGTGTCTTTTGTTGTTTCTCATATGTATTTTTGCATTCATAGTGTCTAAGCATTGAAAATTTCTAAGTCTGGTGTCTTGCATGTTTTTCTTTTCTTGAAAATTTTTCAAAAATAAGTTCTTGATATTCATCATGAGCTTCAAAATCTTCTTGGTGTTCATCTTGACATTCATAGTGTACTTGCATGCATCATGTGTTTTGATTCATAATTTTTATGTTTTGAGGCATTTAGTTATTTTTCTCTCTCCTCATTAAAAATTAAAAAATAAAAAATATCTTTTCCTTATTTTACTCATAATTTTTGAAATCTTTGGGTTGACTTAGTCAAAAATTTTTAAAATAAGTTGTTTCTTGTTAGTCAAGTCAAGATTTCAATTTTAAAAATCTTATCTTTTCAAACCTTTTTCAAAAATCAAATCTTTTTCAATTTTCTTTTATATTTCCGAAATTTTTTTTAAAATTGATTTTCAAAATCTTTTTCTTATCTTTATATCAAATTTTTGAAAACTTTACTAACAATTAATGTGATTGATTCAAAAAAATTGAAGTTTGTTACTTTCTTGTTAAGAAAGGTTCAATCTTTAAATTCTAGAATCATATCTTTTAGTTTTTTGTTAGTCAAGTAATCAATTTTAATTTTAAAAATCAAATCTTTTTAATTTCCTTTTCAAATCTTTTTCAAAATATCTTTTCAATCATATCTTTTTAACCATATCTTTTTCAAATCATATCTTTTTCAAAATCTTTTCTAACTTCTTATCTTTTCAAAATTGATTTTTAAATCTCTTTCAACTAACTAATTGACTTTTTGTTTGTTTTACTATTTCTTATCTTTTTTGAAACCACCTAACCACTTTTCTCTCTCTAATTTTCGAAAATCACCTTTCTCTTTTTCAAAATTCTTTTTAATTAACTAATTGTTTTAAACTTTAATTTTATTCTTTTTTTATAAATTCAAATTTTAACTTTAAATTAAAATGAAACAAAAATATTTTCCTTTTCTTCTTAATTATTTTCGAAAACTCCTCTATCTCATCTCTTTCTATTTATTTATTTATTTACTAACACTTCTCTTCATCTTAAAATTCAAACCCTCTCTTCCTCTCTGTGTTCGAATTTTTCTCTTCTCTTTCTTCTATTCTTTTCTTCTTCTACTCACATAAAGAAATCTCTATACTGTGACATAGAGGATTCCTCTTCTTTTCTGTTCTCTTCTTTTTCATATGAGCAAGAGCAAGGACAAGGACATTCTTGTTGAAGTAGATCCTGAACCTGAAAGGACTCTGAAGAAGAAGCTAAGAGAAGCTAAAGCACAACAATCCAGAGAAAACCTTACAGAGAATTCCGAAAAAGAAGTAGAGATGGCCGAACCCAATAACAATGGTGAAGATGCTTGGTGACTTTACTGCACCAAATTCTAACTTCTATGGAAGAAGCATCTCAACTCCTGCCATTGGAGCAAACAATTTTGAGCTAAAGCCTCAATTAGTTTCTCTGATGCAACAGAATTGCAAGTTTCATGGACTTCCATCAGAAGATCCTTTTCAGTTCTTAACTGAATTCTTGCAGATCTGTGATACTGTTAAGACCAATGGGGTTGACCCGAGGTCTACATGCTTATGCTTTTCCCTTTTGCTGTAAGAGACAGAGCTAGAGTATGGTTGGACTCTCAACCTAAAGATAGTCTGAACTCTTGGGATAAGCTGGTCACGGCTTTCTTAGCCAAGTTCTTTCCTCCTCAAAAGCTGAGTAAGCTTAGAGTGGATGTTCAAACCTTCAGACAGAAAGAAGGTGAATTCCTCTATGAAGCTTGGGAGAGATACAAGCAACTAACCAAAAATTGTCCTTCTGACATCCTTTCAGAATGGACCATCCTGGATATATTCTATAATGGTCTGTCTGACTTGTCTAAGATGTCATTGAACCATTCTGCAGGTGGATCTATTCACCTGAAGAAAATGCCTACAGAAGCTCAGGAACTCATTGACATGGTTGCAAATAACCAGTTCATGTACACTTCTGAAAGGAATCCTGCGAATAATGGGACGCCTCAGAGGAAGGAAGTTCTTCAAATTGATGCTCTGAATGCCATATTAGCTTAGAACAAAATGTTGAGTCAGCAAGTCAACATGATTTCTCAGAGTCTGAATGGATTGCAAAATAAATCCAATAGTACTAAAGAGGCATCTTCTGAAGAAGAAGCCTATGATCCTGAGAATCCTGCAATAGCAGAGGTGAATTACATGGGTGAAGCCTATGGAAACACCTATAATCCCTCATTGAGGAATCATCCAAATTTCTCTTAGAAGGATCAACAAAAGCCTCAACAAGGCTTTAATAATGGTGGAAGAAATAGGTTTAGTAACAGCAAGCCTTTTCCATCATCTTCTCAGCAACAGACAAAGAATTCTGAGCAGAGTTCCTCTAACTTAGCAAACCTAGTCTCTGATCTATCTAAGGCCACTCTAAGTTTCATGAATGAAATAAGGTCCTCCATTAAAAATTTGGAGGCACAAGTGGGCCAACTGAGTAAAACAGTCACTGAAACTCCTCTTAGTACTCTCCCAAGCAATACAGAAGAGAACCCTAAAAGAGAGTGCAAGGCCATAACCTTACTTGGTGTGGCCGAATGCACAGAGGAGGAGGAGGATGTGAATCCCAGTGAGGAAGACCTCTTGGGACGTCCTCTGGACAAAGAGGAGTTGCCAATTGAGGAATCTAAGGAATCTGAGGCTCATCTAGAGACCATAGAGATTCCATTGAGCTTCCTTTTACCATTCATGAGCTCTGATGACTATTCATCTTCTGAAGAAGATGAAGACATTGTTGAAGGCCAAGTTGCCCAGTATTTAAGAGTAATCATGAAGCTGAATGCCAAGCTATTTGGTAACGAGACTTGGGAGGATGAGCCTCCATTGCTCATTAATGAACTGAATACCTTGGTTCATCACACTTTACCTCAAAAGAAACAAGATCCTGGTAAATTTCTAATTCCATGTACCATAGGCGCCATGACCTTTGAGAAGGCTCTGTGCGACCTGGGGTCAGGCATAAATTTAATGCCACTCTGTGTAATAGAGAAACTGGGAATCTTTGAAGTACAGGCTGCCAAATTCTCATTAGAGATGGCAGACAATTCTATGAAAAAGGCTTATGGACAGGTAGAGGACGTGCTAGTAAAGGTGAAAGGCCTTTACATCCCTGCTGATTTCATAATCCTAGACACTGGAAAGGATAAGAATGATTTCATTATCCTTGGAAGACCCTTCCTAACCATAGCAAAGGCTGTGATTGATGTGGACAGAGGAGAGTTGGTCCTTCAATTGAATGAGGACTACCTTATGCTTAAAACTCAAGGATCTCCCTCTGCAACCATGGAGAGGAAGCATGAAAAGCTTCTCTCAATACAAAGTCAACCAAAGCCCCCACAGCCAAACTCTAAATTTGGTGTTGGGAGGCCACAACCAAACTCTAAGTTTGGTGTTGAACCCCCACATTCAAACTCTAAGTTTGGTGTTGGGAGGTCCCAACAATGCTCTGAATATATGTGAGGCTCCATGAGAGCCCACTGTCAAGCTATTGACATTAAAGAAACGCTTATTGGGAGGCAATCCAATTTTATTTATCTATGTATTTTCTTTTTTTTTAGGTTGATGATCATGTGGAGTCACAAAAAAACTGCAAAAATTTAAGAAAAATTAAAAACAGCATTAAAAATAGTACACCCTGAAGGAGCAACTTACTGGTGTTTAAACGCCAATAAGGGTAGCAGAATGGGCATTTAACCCCCAGTCTGGCATGATTCTGGGTGTTAAACGCCAGAAACAAGCACCAGACTGGCGTTAAACGCCAGAAACAGGCTACAATCTGTCGTTAAACGCCAGAAACAGGTTGCAGCCTGGTGTTTAACGCTAGAAAAGGAATAAAACCTGGCGTTTAACGCCAGAAACAAGCAGCAGTCTGGAGTTAAATGTCATGATTGCACAGCAAGGGCATTTTGTACGCCTAATAGGAGCAGAGATGATACATCCTTGACCCCTCAGGATCTGTGGACCCCACAGGATTCCCACCTACCCTACCTCTCTCTCTCTCTCACTCACCAATCAAATTATACCCTCATTCTTATATTCTCTTCACCAATCACCTCCATATCTCTTCCCCAAAAACCCCACCTACCTCACTGATGCGGTATTTTACAACCCACAAACTAACCGGCAAGTACACTTGGTCATACTAAGTAATACTTTACATGAGTAAGGGTCGATCCCACGAGGATTGATGGATCAAGCAACAATAGCGTTTGATAGGATTAGTTAGGCAAGCAGAAAATGGTTTTGAGAGATTCAAAGAGCATTAAACAGTACTTTAAAATTTTCAGAAAGCAAGCAGCAATGAGTTGGGAATAAGATATTTGAGAAAGTAGTTAAGGTTTCAGAGTTATCTAATTTCTGGATTAACATTTATTACTAATTAATTTAATCATGCAAGATTTAATTTCATTGTAAACTGTATGTGACTAGACCCTAATTCCTTAGAACTTCCTAGTCTCCTCTAAAATTCATTAATTGCCAATTCCTTGGTCAATTAATTCCAATTAGAGGGTGATGATCAATTTCTCGTTTATATGTCAAAGAATCCTAATTATCCAAAAATAAGGAGATTATATGTCATGTATCCCGTTAAATACAAACAATTAGAAATTCAGTATAATATGTTTTCAAGCTGTTGTTCAAGTAAAGAGCTTTTCCAAGTTTTACAAGAACTCAATTAGAACATGGGTCATACTTCCGTTCCACCCATATTCATAAAATAAAGAACAAAAACAATTATAGAAATATGAATCTGAACATGAATTAAATTAAAAAGATCAAACGAATCAATCCACGAAAATAGACAGAGCTCCAAACCTTAATAATGGAGGATTAGTTGCTCATGGTTCAGAGAAAAATAAGGGTTCTGGTAAAAATTGTGTGTCTAAAATGTACAGAGTACTTATCTGATGGCATCTAAATTCCTATTTATAACTAATCCTAATAAATTTAAAATCTAATTATCTAAAAATAATATCTTTTCCTAAAAGATAAGATTTGAATTTAAATTTGAATTAATTAACAGATCTTCCGTTGATGGGTGGGGACCACTTGATTTGTCCATTATGCAACTTTTAATATGTGTTTTTTGGGCTGGAAACTGGGTCAAAACGCGGCCCAAAATCTACGCCAGCGATTTCTGTAAATTTTGCAGATCGCGCACGTCATGCGTATGCGTCGCTAGTCTTCTTCGCAAGTCACGTGGACGTGTCGGTTATGCGGACGCGTCGCTCAGCAAATCTTCAATTCACGTGTGCACGTCAGTCACGCACACGTGTCACCATGGATACCTCCAGATCACACGTACGCATCAAGCACGCGTGCACGTCGCTCCTCGCAGCCATCTCATTTGATTCTTGTGTTGCAGAAACTCCGTCAAATTCTGCCGAATGCTACCTGAAATAAATAAAATTGTCCAAAACTCAAAATAGCATCCATAGTGTCTAAAATATAATTAATTCTTAATTAAACTCAACAATTTAAGTGCAAATTCACTAGGAAAAGATAGACAAGATGCTCACGCATCACTCACCTTTCAAATTCAAAACACTTTTCCCTCTCAAACCCTCCCTAATGACCAAAACCCAACCCTCTCCTCACCCCTATATAAACCCCTCACTACTCATTCATATTCACACAACACAAATACCTTTCTCCCCTCTTGGCCGAATCACATATCTCCTTCCATCTCCTCCGTTTTCTTCTTCTTCCCCTTCTTTCTTTCTTATTTTGCTCAAGAACGAGCAAACCTTTTAAGTTTGGTATGGTAAAAGCATTGCTTTTTATTTTTCCATAACCATTTATGGCATCTAAGGCCGGAGAAACCTCAAGAAAGGGGAAAGGGAAGGCAAAAGCTTCCACCTCCGAGTCATGGGAGATGGAGAGATTCATTTCAAATGTCCATCAAGACCACTTCTATGAAGTTGTGGCCAAGAAGAAGGTGAACCCTGAGGTCCCTTTCATGCTAAAAAAATGAGTATCCATAGATTCGACATAAAATCCAAAGAAGAGGTTGGGAAGTTCTCACCAACCCCATTCAACAAGTCAGAATCTTAATGGTTCAAGAGTTCTATGCCAATGCATGGATCACTAGGAACCATGATCAAAGTATGAACCTAAATCCAAAGAATTGGCTTACAATAGTTCGGGAGAAATACTTAGATTTCAGTTCGGAAAATGTAAGGTTGACGTTCCACTTGCCAATTATGTAAGAAAATGCACGCCTCTACACTAGAAGGGTCAACTTTGATCAAAGGTTGGACAAAGTCCTTATGGATATATGTGTGGAAGGAGCTCAATGGAAAAGCGACTCAAGAGGCAATTCGGTTCAATTGAGAAGACCGGACCTTAAGCCTGTGGCTAGAGGATGGTTGGAGTTCATCCAATGCTCCATCATTCCCACTAGCAACCGATCTGAAGTGACTGTAGATCGGGCCATCATGATCCATAGTATCCTGATTGGGGAGGAAGTGAAAGTTCATGAGATCATACCTCTAGAACTCTATGATGAGCGGATAATTTATACGCTTTTTGGCATTGTTTTTAGGTAGTTTTTAGTAAGTTCAAGCTACTTTTAGGGATGTTTTCATTAGTTTTTATGATAAATTCACATTTCTAGGCTTTACTATGAGTTTGTGTGTTTTTCTGTAATTTCAAGTAATTTCTGGCTGAAATTGAGGGACTTGAGCAAAACTCTGAAAAAGGCTGACAAAAGGACTGCTGATGCTGTTGGAATCTGACCTCCCTGTACTCAAAATAGATTTTCTGGAGCTAAAAAACTTCAAATGGCGCGCTCTCAACGGCGTTGGAAAGTAGACATCCAGAGCTTTCCAGCAATATATAATAGTCCATACTTTATTCGGGAATTGATGACATAAAGTGGCGCTCAACGCCCAGTACATGCTGCTGTCTGGAGTTAAACGCCAGAAACACGTCACAACCCGGAGTTGAACGCCAGAAACACGCTATAACTCGGCGTTCAACTCCAATAAAAGCCTCATCTCGTGGATAGATCAAGCTCAGCCCAAACATACACCAAGTGGGCCCCGGAAGTGAATTTATGCATCAATTACTTACCTATGTAAACCCTAGTAGCTAGTTTAGTATAAATAAGACTTTTTACTAGTGTATTAGTCGTCTTTTGACCACGTTCCATCTTTGGTCTCAGTTTTGTTTTATTCTTCATCTTAGGAGACCATTGATCACGTTTTGGAGGGCTGGCCATTCGGCCATGCCTGAACCTTTCACTTATGTATTTTCAACGGTGGAGTTTCTACACACCATAGATTAAGGGTGTGGAGCTCTGCTGTACCTCAAGTTTCAATACAATTACTATTACTTTCTATTCAATTCTCTTTTATTCTTATTCCAAGATATACGTTGCACAATACTTTGATGAATGTGATGATCCGTGATACTCATCATCATTCTCACCTATGAACGCGCGTGACTGACAACCACTTCCGTTCTACCTTAGGCCGGCGCATATCTCTTAGATTCCCCAACAGAATCTTCGTGGTATAAGCTAGATAGATGGCGGCATTCATGGGAATCCGGAAAGTCTAACCTTGTCTGTGGTATTCCGAGTAGGATTCCGGTATTGAATGACTGTGACGAGCTTCAAACTT
>NC_029774.3:40856679-40865578 GCF_000817695.3 Arachis duranensis
TTTTCACTGAGAGGATGGGATGTAGCCATTGACAACGGTGATGCCCTACATACAGCTTGCCATGGAAAGGAGTAAGAAGGATTGGATGAATGTAATAAGAAAGTAGAGATTCAAGAGGAGCACAGCATATCCATATGCCTATCTGAAATTCCCACCATGGAATTATATAAGTAACTATTTACTATTTTATTTTCTGTTTATTATTTATTTTCGAACTTATCATAAACCATTTAATCTGCCTAACTGAGATTTACAAAGTGACCATAGCTTGCTTCATACCAACAATCTCTGTGGGATCGACCCTTACTCACGTAAGGTATTACTTGGATGACCCAGTACACTTGCTGGTTAAGTTGAACAGAGTTATGATCACACCAGGGATTATTAAGTTCCCAATTTACCATACCATGATCTCTTTGGGGTATTTTTGATTTCATACAAGTACAAAGAGACCAACTTTGAGGATCACAATTTCGTCCACCACTCTACAAGGTGGCTGACAAGTCTTCCACTTTGGCAAGGTTAGCCTTTCCTTATCTTATTTGTCATCTATGCAAATTAGCTGGGATTGACATAGAAGGAGACATCCTCATTGAAGAGGACAAGCCCATCACTAAGAAAAGGGTGGAGCACCAAGAGCACTTCATCATTCTCCATGAGATTAGAGAAGATCAAAGAGCTATGAGGGAGGAGCAACAAAGGCAAGGAAGAGACATAGAGGAGCTTAGGCGTTCCATTGGTTCTTCAAGAGGAAGACGCCACCCTCACTAAGGTGGACTTATTTCTTAATCTCCTTGTCTATTTATTTTTCTGTTTTAGGTTTTTATGCTTCATGTTTGTCTATGTTTGTGTCTTCATTACATAATCATTAGTGTCTAGTATCTATGTCTTAAAGCTATGAATAATTCCATGAATCTTTCACCTCTCTTAAATGAAAAATGTGTTTAATTACAAAAGAACAAGAAGTACTTGGATTTCAAATTTTATCCTGAAATTAGTTTAATTATTTTGATGTGGTGGCAATATTTTTTGTTTTCTGAATGAATGCTTGAACAGTGCATATTTTTTATAGTGAAGTTTATGAATGTTAAAATTGTTGGCTCTTGAAAGAATGATGAACAAAGAGAAATGTTGTTGGCAATCTGAAAAATCATGAAATTGATTCTTGAAGCAAGAAAAAGTAGTGAAAAAAAAGTAGCGAAAAAAAAGAGAAAGAAAGAAAAAGAAAAAGCAAGCAGAAAAAGCCAATAGCCCTTAAAACCAAAAGGTAAGGGTAAAAATAATCCAAGGCTTTGAGCATTAATAGATAGGAGGGCCCAAGGAAATAAAATCCAGGCCTAAGCGGCTAAATCAAGTTGTCCCTAACCATGTGCTTGTGTCATGAAGGTCCAAGTGAAAAGCTTGAGACTGAGTAGTTAAAGTCGTGATCCAAAGCAAAAAGAGTGTGCTTAAGAACTCTGGACACCTCTAACTGGGGACTTTAGCAAAGCTGAGTCACAATCTGAAAAAGGTTCGCCGAGTTATGTGTCTGTGGCATTTATGTATCCGGTGGTAATACTGGAAAACAAAGTGCTTAGGCCCCCGGCCAAGACTCATAAAGTAGTTGTGTTCAAGAATCAACATACTTAACTAGGAGAATCAATAACACTATCTAAAATTCTGAGTTCCTATAGATGCCAATCATTCTGAACTTCAGAGGATAAAGTGAGATGCTAAAACTGTTTAGAGGCAAAAAGCTACAAGCCCCGCTCATCTAATTGGGACTAAGTTTCATTGATATTGTGAGATTCATTGTATATTCTCTTCTTTTTATCCTATTTGATTTTCAGTTGCTTGGGGACAAGCAACAATTTAAGTTTGGTGTTGTGATGAGCGAATAATTTATACGCTTTTTGGCATTGATTTTACATAGTTTTTAGTATGATTTAGTTAGTTTTTGGTATATTTTTATTAGTCTTTAAGCAAAATTCACATTTCTAGACTTTACTATGAGTTTGTGTGTTTTTCTATGATTTCAGGTATTTTCTGGCTGAAATTGAGGGACCTAAGCAAAAATCTGATTCAGAGGCTGACAAACATTTCTGTTCTACCTGCGAAAGCTAGAGTGTGTATCTCTTGGATTCCTGGTCCACGACGCATGGTTGCCTCTCCTGACAACAGAGCCTTTCATTCTGTGATATCAGAGTCTTCGTGGTATAAGCTAGAATCCATTGGCAGCATTCTTGAGATCCGGAAAGTCTAAACATTATCTGTGGTATTCTGAGTAGGATCTGGGATGGGATGATTGTGACGATTTTCAAACTCGCGACTGTAGGGCGTGGTGACAGACGCAAAAGGATAGTAAATCCTATTCCTACACGATCGAGAACCAACAGCTGATTAGCCATTCGGGAAACTGTAGAGGACCTTTTTCACTGAGAGGATGGGAAGTAGCCATTGACAACGGTGACGCCCTACATACAGCTTGCCATAGAAAGGAGTATGAAGGATTGGATGAAGGCAGTAGGAAAGCAGAGATTCAAGAGGGATAAAGCATCTCCATACACTTACCTGAAATTCCCACCAATGATTTACATAAGTATCTCTATCTTTATTTTACGTTTTATTTGTATTTTAATTATCAAAACTTTATAACCATTTGAATCTGCCTGACTGAGATTTACAAGATGACCATAGCTTGCTTCAAGCCGACAATCTCTGTGGGATCGACCCTTACTCACGTAAAATTTATTACTTGGACGACCCAGTGCACTTGCTGGTTAGTTGTGCAAAGTTGTGAAAAAGAGTTGAGATTACAATTGTGCGTACCAAGTTGTTGGCGCCATTGTGTATCACAATTTCGTGCACCAATATCCATGTTCAATTATAAAAATTAGAAGGTCTTTTATGGTGTGTATTAGACTTTTCCATTAGAAATTCCTGAAGCTTAGGAGTTTTTAACAAAGTTACATCTTCCCAATTATTTACAAATTGTTATTGAGTATCTCGCTACAAATTATCATAGCCATCTTAAATTCTTTTTGTCAAGTGTTGTATAAGCTGGTGCAATGGAAGTTTTTAATCTTCTTTTCTTGTATGTATAAGATCACATGATAGATTTGGTAGTATCTATAGTTTGTTTATGAAATTTACTTGCTAGTATTGCATTTTCCTTAACCTAAATTGTTTTACTAGCAAAACTTTATATTTTGTGGCCTGAAGGTTATAGATTGCTTCAGTAAATTAGTTGGGCTAAATGTTTGTGAAAGTAGTCCTTTGCTGGCATTTTATTTTTACTCAGGTGTCTTGTTTGAGTTTGGTGTCTCCCAATATAAGGGATGCTTTATATCAAACCTACCACCTAATGTAAAATCATCACTGTGATCAAGATTATGTTCATTTTAAGGAAGAGGTGCTTGTCCTATTGTGTTCTCTGTTTCTTGTTTATTACAACCAAATTATTTTCTTCTATTGGTATTATTAATTAGGTTTTTATTTTTCAATTATACAAAATTATGGTTTTATCTATTTAATCCTCTTTTATACATGTATCTTAACTTTAGTTAATTATGACTTAAAGAAAATAAGGTATAGTAAAGAAAAATGGTATAATATATTGTAGTCCAGCAATAATTTCTTTTAAATATTATGTAAAAGATTGCGGCGGGTTGAAAACTGCTGCATTTTTTTTAAAAAATAACCTATCGGAATTGCGCGGTTTATAACCGCCGCAATTTTTTAAAAAACTAGTAAAAGAAATAACGGCGATTTAAAACCGATGATATATATTAATTTTGCAGCGATTGTGCCAGCGGTTCGTAAGAACCGCCGCAAAATCAAATGGCCACGCCCTAAATTGCAACAGTTATAGAACTGCTAGTATGTCGTTTTGCGACGATTTTAAACCACCGTAATTCTCCAAAAAAAATTGTCACCATTTTTCGATTTCCTTGTAGTGTACACTAATGATTAGGAGATATAAGTGTCTACAACTAATAAGTCTTGTAGCGACCCTCAGTTTTAAAAATATAAATATAAATAAGTTATAATTTATTTTATAAATTGAAATTTTCTATTTTTAGAATTATTTTATTATCAGTAATTGAACTAATTTTATAATTATTTGAATTCAATCAAATTCATATTCTTATATAAAAATATTTCATAATTAAAACTATAATTCTAGTAATTTATAAGTAATGAAACTTATATGTATATTTTAATTTGAGTAATTGATATTTTAATTTTAAAATAGAGTTTAGTTAATAATATTATGGGCAATTTACGTTATTAAAATATATATATATATATATAAGGCGGCAGCCATTTACTTAATGAAAAGCCATTGTATACGTATACACATATATATAATAGCTAGTTATGAGTATCATTAGCCTTATTATATCATTAGCTTTATATATAATAGTATCCAGAAAATAATTTGTAAATGGATTAAAAAATGGTGAATTGGTAAAAAATGGATGTATAATGTGTTATGCATAAATGTGAAGTTGGCATTTGTCAGAAAACAAAAAACGTAAGTAACGTTTTGGTAGGGACGAAAAACAAGGAAGAAAAGCACGCTGGAAAACGCAGCCTACGTTTGGCAGGCACAGGCAATCAAAGAACGAAACGTGGTTCTGTATCCCCTGCATGAAAACAGCTTCACTTTTGACCAGTTGCGTTTGTCATCCTACCAAAGCAAATCGGAAGTTACGTTTGGCAGCCACCTTAGCTGCATGTGTGACACGCGTCATGGAGGATGGTAAATTTGTTTATAAAACGAAAACCAAACGCAGATAGGGGTAACGGGAGTGAAACAAGAGTAAAAGGAAAAAGTTGAAGAAGTGAAAGTGAAAAAGTGTGGGAGAAGTGGGAGAGAAGAAGAAGTTTACGGTAAAGGATTAAATAATAGTTCGTAATTTTACCAAATCGGAGGAACACATTATTGAATATCTTGATCATCCTTAATGGGTAAATATTTTTTTATTTTGATAGTGTTATTGTTAATTTTAGTATTATTACTATTGTTATTATTATTATTGTGATTACTGTACCTGTTGTTGCTATTATTATTAATGTTGTTATTGTTATTATTATTATTATTATTAATATAATTATTTTTTAGTAATAAAAAATACTGTGTAATAAATTTTTTATTATCTTTAATAAATTTGTTATTATTTTTTAATTATTTATTTATATTTTTTATCATACAACTAGTCGTACTATCTAATAAATTAAAAAAATAAATTAAAAGTTTGTTATTATTTTTAAATAATTTATTATTAATTATTATGATACGGTTGTGTAAATATATTATTAATATTTTTTAATAATAAATAAATAATACTGTGTAATAATAGTAATAAATTGTAATTGTTTTTTAATGGAAAGTAAATAATGTTTAATAATTGTTTATTATTTATTAATAATTTATGATTATTTTTTAAGATAATAATAATAATAATAATAATAATAATACATACTGTTTAGTTACTGTTTTTTATTGTATTCAGCGTTGTATTCAGATTTTGTATTCAGTGTCATATCTTATATTTAGATGATTGTGTTTAGTTTTATTATTATGACAGATTTAGCTTTGTTCCAGTGTAACTCTGTTTGGATCAAAAATATTTGTTCTCTAAAAAATTAAACACTGAGGTTAAAAACTTTATTTATTATAAATTGTTAACTAGGTTAAAGTACACGACGAGCTTACAAAAAAAGTAACATATAATTGTAAAGTAGGTCAAAACAAAGTTACATTGAAAAGTTTAACCACTAATGACCTCCAGCAGAGTTTGGACCTGCGCGCTGAGGACATCGACTACGGCTATGTCCCTCGCGTCCACATGTAGTGCACCGACGAGGACCACGCATATCACGCGAATCCATCTCATTCAAGTAGCGGGTTGACTTCGGTCTTCCTTTCGTCACGCGCCTCAATGTCCAGTTGGCGATCACCTTCGCTCCTTCGTATCTATCCCACGTGGAGGGGTCACCCATCGGAACGAACTCGCCTCTATACACCTTGTAAATTTCAGACATCTTGTACACATCGTGCACGTACACTTGCCAATCAAGACATTGGTTGGCGCAACATGCAAGCACGTGGCGACATGGAAGTCGCTCGACCTGGAAATAGCCACAGTCGCAGTGTCGTTGCGCAAGGTTAACAGTGTAAATGGTACCATCTTGCATTTCGCGAACCTCAAACATCTCGTTGCGCCTATCGAACCGGTTGACCACAATGTTTCCTGCACGTCGGAAGCTTTCCTCAACTCTCTTTGTTGCAAATTCTGAATATGTGAATCCGTTGCGGCGACGCTCATGAGCCTCGGTACTCTTCCAAGTGAACAACTCATTCAGCCAATAAAAAGTTGACCGGACAAGGGCAGTTACAGGAAGGTTGCGTGCACCTTTCAGGACATAATTTATGTACTCTACCAAGTTTGTCGTCATATGTCCCCAACGATGACCACCATCGAATGCCAACACCCATCTCTCAACACCGATCTCATCGCACCATTGAGTATATGCCTCACCTCGCTCTTTAAGCCTTTGGTAGTTTTTGTTGTACTCCTGCTCCGTCCTAGAATAGCCTGTTGAACAAACCATTTAATCATATGCAGGTGCCACAAATTTACTATGAATAAAATCATAACAGCAATTTGAAATACCTGTATTCACCACAAGTTTATGCAAATATGGAGCCTTGAACCTCCTTAAGAAGTTGGACCCGATATGCCTGATGCAATACATGTGCCACGCCCTTGGTGGTGACCATGCACCGTTACTGTGAGCTATTGCAGCGTCGATGGAGGTATGGCGGTCAGAAATAATACCCACACCATCAATGGTAACAACATATCTTCGCAAATTAGTTAGGAAAAACTCTCACGTGTCTGCTGTCTCACCCTCGACAATCGCAAATGCAATAGGCACAATGTTTTGATTCCCATCTTGTGCAACCGCTACCAGAAGTGCTCCTTTACATTTTCCGTACAGGTGCATGCCATTAACCTGCACCAGTGGCTTGCAGTGTTTGAATACTACAATACACGGATAGACGCTCCAAAAAATGCGGTGCTGAACTCTTACACCTTGAACCTCCTCACTCTTACGGTAAACGGGGAGCATTTTAATTTGAACACGAGACCTTGGCATCTTCACTGTCATTGCTTTCAACCATACTGGCAGAGTCTGGTAAGAAACTTCCCAATCACCGAAAATTTTTGCGACAGCTTTCGGCTTTGCCAACCAAGCCTTGCAGTAACTCACAGTATAGTTGAACTTGCCTTGAACTTCTGCAATAATAGACTTCACCTTTATCGAGGGGTCTGCTTCGACCAACGGCCTAATGGCATCTGCAATTGTGTCTGAGTCCAACTTGGCATGATCTTGTGAAATCGTGCCCATGGTGCACGTGTGCTTGCCATTGTATCTCCTGATCTCCCAACAAGATTTTTTTCGAATCAAGCTAGCTTGGATAAGCCAGTCGCACCCTGCACCATACCCCTTACATTTTGCATAGAATGTCAGCGGCTCAGACTCATACACAGTGTAATCAACTCCTCTAGAGATGGTGTAGCTTTTGATTGCAGATATCACCAACTCTCTCGAACCAAATTCCATTCTGACACTAAACTTGCCATCTTCTGCCGCAATGTTGCCTTTACCTACAACATGCGCACCGCCATCAGTCAGACAAGGCAAATAAAATAAGCACTATAGAAAACTTCAGTTAATAATTATGACATACCTGTATTCGCATACTCAAAAAATTCCGGAGCATGCATGGCTTTGAGATCTAGAGTCCGCATAAAGGATGGAACACCAAACAGGTGCTGGCTTACAATCGCATTTGCTTCATCTTGCACCGCCGGATTACCTACCAAGTCTCTGTCATCGTTTTTGTCATTGACTTCATAGTTAGCTTCGAATTCGTCTTCACTGTCATTATTATCTTCTTCCCAATCTATATCCCCGAGCTCATCAACATTGATCTCGTCGCCGACCATACTCATCCCCGACTGCTGTTCAAACTCAACGTACAGCTCTATCATCGGCACGTGAGATCGGGTTTGTTGATAAATATACAACATCTGTTGCATACTGGCATCATCAGTGATGGGCATTATTTGAAACTGTATTAACCCACCAAATACTTGCACAGGACTTCTGTATAAAAGATTGCTCACCATTTTCAAAATGTGGCTTTGAATGTTATTACAAAGACCATTTTGCAACTCGACAAAACCCATGGTACATGGAATGGCAAATGACAACGGACATTCACAAACAAAATTCACTCCTTCATGTGTGTTTGTTATAACCTCACCGTTATAATATACTCACAAGTTTGCAACACCTTCCATAACTTCAACTTTAACTAACTCTATTTTTTTGACACAGTTATCTGCCAAAAAAATACCCCACTAAGGACTTGATGCAAGAAAGAACAAGAGGAGAAGTGAAGATGAAGATGAACATCACCGGACTTCATATTTATAGGCAAACTTGTGGATTTAAATATTATTTTGTGTACAAAACGCAACCTGCATTTTGGGGCTTCCAAGAAAAATTTTCTGACACTAACAAACGCAACCTGCGTTTTGTGGGCTTCAAAAATTTTTTTTCTAACTTAGTAAAACGCAACTTGCGTTTAGTATTAAACTGAAAAAAAAAACCCAAAACGTAAGCTACGTTTGGTGTATTTTAAAATTCAAAAAAATAAACAAATACAAAACGTAAGTTACGTTTTGTCTCTGACCCATAGCAGTGCAATATTTTGCTATGCCTCCATTTCATGGTGTTACACCATGAGCTTCTCCATTTCTTAAAAAATGAGCCAATAGTATCATCTGAAGAAATAAGTAACATTTACTTTATTATCATTATTATACTTGCACCGCTA
>NC_029774.3:40865671-40912558 GCF_000817695.3 Arachis duranensis
TATATCGAGAGGGAAGAGTGACCGAAAGAGAGAAGCGTGAGAACATAAACTTCCTCTAACTTTTTGGTTTTAATTTCTTGCAATATGTAACCTCAATCAAAAAGCTAATTCGGTAAAAGTATTCATATCCTCCTCCTCTACACGTTGGCACCACTTTTGGTAAGTGAAAGTTGACAGTGATGTAACTTTTTTACCCCGTGAGTTTGGCCAACAGGAGTTCTAGGAGGCACAGACGATTCTAGACATTTTCTTCTTCGATAGCTCGGTCAGACAGCTTTACTGGAGCTTTGAATATTTTGATTCCGTACGAAGGTATGGTTTTGGTTTCTCATAATTAATGTTTAATGTCACGTAAAAACTTAGGTTAGAAAACCTTAAGATAGGAATGAACTGAATGAATAATTGATGATTTGTGTATATGGTATAAAATGTGTGGTTTAGTTGTTGTTAATAATTTGCCGTTGGAATTGGTTGGTTTTGGAAAAAGACTTAATATTGGTATTTGTTTGACTTTGAGATAATTTGTTACTGGAACTGATTTGAATGATTGGGAGGTATTTGGTTTGATAGTTGGGACCCTTGAAGGGTGGCAGAAATTCGAGTTTTAGAGGAGATACTGCCAAAATTTCTATAAGGATTGGAGTTTTGATTTGAAGTGTTATTTTAAAAAGGAAAGAGATTATTATGTGGCTTGTGTATTTGAGACTATTTGTTGACCTTCTGTCGCAAGATGTGACCGGACACTTTAACTCCCCGGATTCCCCCATGGGCATGCATATATATATGAATATTGAATATTATATTTGAGCTTGGAGTTTGACTCCACGGAATACTATATTATTGAGCTTGGAGTTTAACTCCATGGAATACTATATTATTGAGTTTGGAGTTTAACTCCATGGAATACTATATTATTGAGCTTGGAGTGTGATTCCATGGAATATTATTGAGCTTGGGGATGCGCGCACAGAGGAACTGTCTAATGGTTAACTACTAGGACATGTCGGGTTGGCTGTATAACCGACAAATGAGCCTCATCAGCCATAGAACAGGCATACATCATACGCATTTGTTTGCTTTGTTTGAGTGTGCATTATTTTAGTTTGCTTAGCTGTTTAATTCTGCTTAGCTGCTACTTGTTCTACCTGCTGTAAATGCTTCTCTATCTGTGTTTTCCTTGTTTGAATTGTATGTGTATGTTTTCTGAAAAACCCCTCTTGACAGAGGTGTGGAGGGGGTTGCTCCACCAATGATTCGGAGGATTGGAGGAGACAGAATGTGAATTATTAGGTTAAAGTTAGATTCAGAACTAGAATGCCTTAGACAACTTACCTAATTTCTGGTTTAGTTGAATTCTTAAGCTGAAATCTGAGTGTCGAAGTTCTAGGAATGCCTCTGGCTCTCCCGAGACCTTTTATATTAACTTTGCAGGCACCTTTACCATACTGCGAACCTCCTGTTCTCATTCCGGACTATGTTGTTATTTTTCAGATGCAAGTCGAGAGGTATCTCATTAGGCGTTTGGACACCTGAAGTGAAGTGGTTACTGGGTTATTTTGTTGTGCAGTGATGTATATACATGTACTTAGCTTTCTCTCCATATAACTTATTCTTTGGATATGTATATATATGTATATATATATTCTCCGGCCAGCCTTGACTTCGCGGGTTGAGTTAGGAGCTTATTTGTACCTTTGGCTTTCTATTCCTACTTTTATTATCTTATGTTTGATAGTTATAGTTTTCTTCACACGCAAGTTGTTCCATTTCCGAAACGTAGCGCTTTTCATTTCGCGATTTTGTTTTACCTATTTTTCAAGGATCCTAGTCTATTATATTCTTTCTACTATTATAAATATGTATTTTAATTTTTAGAAGTCGTAATATCTCGCCACCTCTATTTTACATCCTAGATGTAAAGCTTTGGATGGTAGAATGTTACAAGGCTCACATTTTATTTAAAATGAAGAATTTTGTTGATCATTTTAAAAAATTAAAAATCAAACCGACTTATTTGTTTAATTTTATAAACCAACATAAATATTACCTCAAAATAAATATTATGATTTTATTTCGGCTTATTTTTTTTAATTTGATCTATTTTTCTCACTTTTTTTTCTTTATAACTACTTCGTTTTATATAATTATTTTCATATTTTCTTGTTAAAAATAATATTCTTTTATTTTTTCTCTTCAATTTTGTTTAAATATTTTCACTTTTTTTAAAACTGTTATCACCTTTTTTTTTTTGAGAAATTAAGATTTTTTTCTCAAAAAATGCAAAAATAACAACGTGAAAAGAAAAAATATATCAGGGGCGCAAGTACGTATAAGAAAAGGGGGCAATGGCCCCCCCAAAAATTTTAATTTTTATTTAAAAAAAAAATAGAAGTCTATTCCCTTTTTTTTTATTTCTCAGCCCCCTCTTTTTTTATTCTATAACTTTTTCAACCCCTTCTAGTTTTTAAAAAACCCAGCCCAATAACCCATTTCCTATTCCCTTATTTTATTTCCCAATTTCCAGTGCTACAAGCCTCCAACCAGTTTCCCATCCCTTTTTTTATTTATCAGCGTCTCCTCCTCTCTCCCTTCCCATCTTCACTTTCCAAAATTTCAGGTAACAACTTTTCCTATTCTTCTTCTTCTTTATTTTTTTAATCCTTTTATCTTTTACCTCTTTGACTCTTATTTTTTTTTGTTTTTTGCAGATTAAAAATAAAAGATAATAGTTCAACAAGTGATTTTTCACTTCTTTTTCTCAAAAAAGGTTCTATGTTTATTCTTTTTTATATATTTAATTATTTACTTAATTAGTTAATTTATTATTATTTGTTAATTAATTTTATGTTATTATATGTTAGCTTGTATATTTAGTTTTTTTTATTAGTTAACTATTTAATTACAATTTTATATTATTTATACTAAGATGTTAGTATTATTGTTCTGAATTTTAATATTTTATTTTAAATTAAAATATAATTTTTATATTTTATAAAGATTTAGACTGTAATTTACACTTTTTGCTAAATATATTTTTAATTATAGGAACTTATTTGGCTATTTGAATCATGAGTAAGTTCAAAATCATTGATACATTTTTTAAAAGAAAAGATCAAGAGAATGAAGATGCTTCTACTATTACTACTCCAATACTTGAGGGGTCATCAAATTTTATTACTTCAAGTTCTCCATTGAATAGCTCAAAGCGTCCACGACTTCTTCCAAATCAACTAGATGTTTTTCGTTTGGAAAGAGATCCTGGAATGCGACCAATGATTTGGAAGTTTCCTCCAAATAAAAGAGATGAAATCCGTCGGGCTTATATTAAAGTTGGGCCAAATCAACCAATTCTTGATAATTATCCATTTTCTGGTGATAAAAGTCATCGTTGCTTTCAAGCTTCATGGTTTAAATTGTTCCCATCTTGGTTAGAATATTCTATAGAAGATGATGCTATATATTGTTTTCTGTGCTTTCTTTTTGCTAAGGAACCTTCAATCAATACGGGTTCAAATGCTTTTATTGAGAATGGTTTCAGGAATTGGAAGAAAGTAAATAGTGAAAAAGAATGTGCTCTTTTGAATCACATTGGCAAAGGTCCTAACTCATTCCATCATAAGGCGCTGAAATCATGTGATGATTTGATGAAACAATCACAACATATCGACAGACTTCTTCATAAGCAAACATCATAAGAGATTGAAAAGAATTGAATTCGACTAGGAGCATCTATAGATTGCATTAGATGGTTGACATTTCAAGGTTGTGCATACAGAGGACATGATGAAAGACAAAGTTCAAGCAACAGAGGTAACTTTTTGGAAATGTTGAAATTTTTGGGATCTTACAATGAAAGAGTGAAAAAGAATGTTTTGGAAAATGCTCCAAAAAATGCTAAATATATTTCAAATGATGTCCAAAAAGAAATTCTACATATTCTTGCTATTAAGGTGAGAAATTGAATTAGAGAAGAGATTGGAGATGCTAAATTTTGTATTATTGTTGATGAAACTAGAGATGAATCTAAAAAGGAGCAAATGGCCATTATTTTGAGATTTGTTACTCTAGATAGTTTTGTTAAAGAGAGATTCTTTGATCTTGTGCATGTCACTGATACTTGTGCAACAACTTTAAAGAAAGAATTGATTTCTGTCCTTTCTCATTATAATCTCCAAGTTGAAAATATTAGGGGTCAAGGGTATGATGGTGCTAGCAACATGCGGGGTGAGTGGAATGGTTTGCAAGCTTTGTTTCTTAAAGATTCTCTACAAGCATACTATGTACATTGTTTTGCTCATAGGTTACAATTAGCATTGGTGGCAGCTTCAAGAGAGGTACTTCAAATTCATGAATTTTTTACTCAATTAAACTCTATTGTCACTATTGTTAGTGCTTCTCAAAAGGACATGATCAATTACAAGAAGCTCAAGCAATTGAAAATGCAAACTTGGTTGCTCAAAATGAATTAGAAACAGGCAAATGTGCGAATCAAATAAGCACTTTACAAAGAGTTGGGGATACTCGATGGAGCTCTCATTTTAATTCTATTTGCAGTTTGGTAAAAATGTTTACTGCTACCAATATTGTTCTCAATAATATCATTGAAGACGGGACAACTTATGCACAAAGAGGTGAGGCTTATGGTGTTAGTAAAATATTATTGTCATTTGAATTTGTTTTCACTTTGCACTTGATGAAAGAGATTATGAAAATCACTAATGTTCTTTGCCAAGCACTGCAACAACAATCTCAAGATATTCTTAATGCAATGCATATTGTTTCTACATCAAAGTTACTTCTTCAACAATTAAGGGATGGTGGATGGTGCAATTTTCTTGCAAATGTTAAAGATTTTTGTGAAAAGCATGAAATTGAAGTCCCTAATATGAGTGCACAATATGTTTTTGGAAGAGGTCGATCTCGTCAACCAAGTGTAACAGTTGAGCATCATTATCGAATAGATGTATTCTTGGCAACAATTGACTCTCAAATACAAGAGTTGAATAGTAGATTTAATGAGCAAACAATAGAGCTTTTGACTTTGAGTTGTGCTTTGGATCCTAAGGACAATTTCAAATCATTTAATATTGAAGAAATTAGCAAGTTAGCAGAGAAGTTTTATCCCCTTGACTTTCCTTCTAATGAGCTAAATATTTTGAAATCTCAGTTGCAACATTATCAGCATGATATACCAAATCATTTGAAAGGCATTGGTACACTTTCTGAATTGTGCAACAAGTTGCAAGAAACGGAAAAATCAAGAATTTATCACATGATTGATAGATTAATACGTCTTGTTTTGACTCTACCAGTGTCTACAGCAACAACAGAAAGAGCTTTTTCAGCAATGAAAATTGTTAAGACAAGACTCCGAAGTAAGATGGCTGATGAATTTCTTGCAGACAATTTGGTCATCTATATAGAGAAAGAATTAGCAGCTATTTTCGACACAAATTCAATTATAGATGATTTTGAAAATAGAAAAAAACGTCGAATAGCCTTTTCATGATATAAAACTGTAATTGGTAATTTTTATATATTATTGTCTTACTTTGATTGAGATTATATATTTTTTTAATTTTATCAATAGAAATAGTAATATAAAATATTTCTAGTAAATTATTAAATACCGCCCCCCTAAATAGTTAGCCTAGCTCCACCCCTGAAATATATCAAGTCAGTTTTTAAAATATTTTTGGTCAAACAATTTAACTTTTAACAAATTTTAGTCACTAAATTAGCCTCTAATTTTATATTTTTTTAGATATATCTTCTAAATTTTGGTAAAAAAATTTGTAAACTAATCATTGACGTCTTTTAATAAAAATATAGTAGTTTTTAACAAATTTTAAAATTTTCATACCAATATTTTTATATAGATGAATAATTTAATCTAAAAGCTAATTTATCTAACGAAATAAAATTTAAAAACTTATTTGATAAATAAAATTTATTAGGAATTAAAATATCTACTAAAAAATTTTGAAGGATTGATTTGGAGTATTAAAAAAAAGTAATGGATAGTGCCAGCTGGCAGCATGTAGTTTGTACATATACACGAATCTCAGTTTGACCCCTTGGATATGAGACAGGGGGTTTTTCGTTCTAGACTAGGTGCACTACCCTTCTTGTATTGTTGTATGTGAATCTTGGTCTGTCAGATAGTACGAGTAAAAATTATGTGACGAATAAAGTTATAAAGTATAAAGTTATGGAGATCAGAGCAGAAAAACTCTATAGTCATTATTACTTATATTATAAAAACTTGACTGAAAACTTTTAAATTACAAAGAAAATCTAATTGAAAATCGAGGGAACGAATCTATAAGAATTTCAAGAGTAATTAACCAATAAACAAAGATAACATGTCAGACTTTTGCTAATAAAATTTAAGATCAATTTAACAAAAATTGTGATTATTGTTAGAAGGGTTTAACAAGGTGATAACCAAGACGTCCTTGTTATAGAAAAAGCTGAACTCTAATATACATGCATTGAATAATTCAAATAAGGACCATATCTTTCGAAAGATTCTGCAGTGTTTGTGTTGTCAATTCCCATGAGCTACGAGCCATATAGTGTTACAAAATTTTCTGAGTCCCCATGGCAATTCTTCTTCTAATGGTAAGAGGGTGACAAGTGAAGAATCTCCCTCCTTGTACCAAGAAAAAACAAATCTCTGACGATATGACATAACAGATTTATGGATAGATCGAATACGATAGTGGCGTTGTCTTTTTATTTTTTATTTTTATTGTTTTTTGCTGGGGATCTTATCAATCACGGATATGGAAATACAACTACTTGGCCTTTGTGATGATAATAATATGTATATTGATCGTGTGCTAAATTTTGGACAAAGAATTTGTAAGAGATCCAAATAGATCCAAGTGGAAGGTACACGGGATCGTAAATGTGATTCATATTACATTTTATATGGGTCGACATGCTTTTAAGAAGGGCATTTTGCTATATTATGAAATCACTTTTTTTCTTAAAAAAAAATTAAAAAAAAACACATAAATAATTATATCTCTAATAAAATTTAATATATCTAATCGAACTTTACAAATATAAAATTGATGGTTAAAGTATTAGTATGCAAACTTTGACACTAAAACATACTATAGGTTATAATATTAATATTACTCTTTTATTTGGTATAGGTTTTTTTTTTGTAAAAGAAAATATTTCATTTATAAAGTACTCATACCAACTTATAGATAACAGAGAAACTTTTGATTTAAATCTAAAAAAAATATTCTTTATATTGACTAAAAATTGAAAGCGAATCCAATATTTAATTACAAAGAATTTTAACATATAAAAACTGAGTCTCTTTAGTTTCTAAATTTACACAAAATATTACAATATTTTAAAACATCTCTTTATATTGGTACTAAATTACTAATATATCACAGCAAGTTACAAATTTAGAGATTTAAAAGATTCAAGAATCGGTTTTTTGGTTGGTTAAATTTTGTTGAAGCTAAGTTGGTTCTTTGACTTAGTCTTAAAAAAATATATCTACAAGATCCTCTAAAAGTAAGTCAAAGAATTAGCTAATTAACTTCAACCTCAACAAAATCTAACTGACTAATTAAGAAACTAACTCTTAAATTTCTTAAATCTCCAAGTTGATATAATTTACTGTGATATATCAGTATATTCTGTACTTTTTTTTTTTTTTGACTAAATCTGAATCATTTCTAAATTTAAAAATATTTTTATGAATAAAAGACAAATTTCAATATTTTCTTTCAGATCCGATAAGCAAAAGCATAATTTTGTTGTGATTACGTTTAGATTAATTAAATAATAAAATAATAAAATTTAAATCTAATTCCAGTTAAACAAAATAAGTTAAATTATTTAACATAATAATAAAATTATTATATATTTCTAACATCCTCTTTTAAATTTGACGTCATCTTGTAAAGGTTAAGATTGTATCTTGACAAAAATAGAAATGGTCTAAAATATTATTGAAGATGAAATAAAATACAGTAGTATCAACCAAGTCACTTAAAGAATTTACGTCATAGATGATCAGAAAATAAGAAATCTTCAACAAGACAATTTATAAAGTTGTGCTCAAGTAAAATAATGATAGAACTGATAGAGATTATTAGAAGGACACTAAAGTTTCTCCACTAAAACCATTAAAATCAATAGATTCATTGATAGTAGGGTCAAAACTCTTGCCAAACATATCTCCATGCTTGGAATAGCAACCATTGGAAGAGACTGCGATTTTTCAATTTTTCATAAAAGGCCTCATATATGGTGTTAATTTTGGCGTTTGCCATTAAGAAACATATTTTTATGATTGTGTTTGTATTGTTAATTGAATTTGTGTATAGTTTTGTTAATGTAATATACTTTTTTTAGTTCACCAAAGCTTTTTTTTTCACTAATATAAATAAACGTATATATGTATCCTTTTGATTTCACAATTTGAATCGAGTTAAAACATATTTATAATAAGTTTTATGTTTATTTTCTTTTAAGTTTTTTTAAAGAGTAAGAGATTAGTTTAATATCCTTACCACTAAGATAAATTCTTGGCAATTTTCACTATAATCAAGTTATTAATCTCACCACGATTAGTGAGCCAAACAATATGCTGCGTCAAAAATACTAATACCTAAATCAAAACCTTACCAAACAAAATAACTTAAATTTAAAATAATAACAACTTTATTATATATCTCAAATTTATTATATATTTCTAACACCTCTTCACAAAGTTATGAGTTGGACAAATATAATTATTTCGAACATTACCTAAAACTAAATTACTTTAGATTTGAATGTGAGGTCTAATATAAATTCTTTTTGTAAAGGAACCAAAAACTAGATACAATTTTTTTGGGGAATTGCAATAATTTAAACCGTCGCAAAACGACATATCAGCAGTTTTATAACTGTTGCAGTTTAAGGCGTGATCATTTGATTTTGCGATATTTTTACGAATCGTTGATATAATCGCTGCAAAATTAATATATACTGTTAGTTAATTTAACTGCAGTTTAAAACCATTGCTATATCACCAACCTTGAATTCGACAATATTTATTTGTCGTCATGAACTGCTGCTATTTAAGGTTCGTTATTTTTTTCAAATTTATTTGGTAACAATTAGAAACCACTGCTATCTGATAACGCAGATAAATTTATTTTTGGCCGTTTTGTAACTGTCACTATTTTTCTAGTTAAACTGCCGCAAAAATATTGTATTTTGTACTGCAAATCGACGTTTTTTTTTTAATTCAAATGTACTAGGTAATATTTTTGTTTTTTTTTTTGGGATTTTTCATAATATTACTCATCTTAATTATTTTGTCTCTAAAAAAATAAATTGATGGCGAAACGGCATTAAAAAAACCAAGAAGTAAATTCATATATTTATATAAATATCAATAAAGTGTATCAATTACTAAGGGTTGTATTGTCAACTTTAAAAAAGTGTATATTTAAAAAAAAATATCTAATCCTAAGATCTGTTTTTCATGCTGTTCCTCCAAGGAATTCATCTATGCAGCGATGTCTTGTGATAGCTTTCCACCTTGTCTTTGAATTAGACATCTCAGAGCACTTTTCATTGCCTGTATCTTTATCTTTTCGGCTGCTACTTCATCCTTCACTGTCTGCCTGGCCTTTTTATCTTCTCGACTGTTACTTCATCCTTTACTGTCTTTCTTTTAATTTCTCGACCGTCAATTCTGCTTATAGTTCAAACAGCACTCTTTGGATTTCCTCTCTTGTAGTTTAATCATATACTATCACAATATTACACGTTATTAGCCATTACAGTTTACTATTTTTCACCAACTAATTAATTCAATAATTAATTGCATAACAATATACAAAATAAACAGAAAAAAAAAGTAGTTGACACTATCTACTAACTAAAGGTGAATTGATGAGCCGGTAAATTCACTAATTTAAACTTGATGATTCGTTAATAACATGGTAAATTCACTAAATTCGTTAAAGGTTGATGAATCTAATGTCAAACTATATATAGCATGTAAATTGATTCTCAATGTGTAAAATCTCATTAATAAAGAACATAAACAACAGCAATACATTTAGCAAGTTGAGTTAAAAGAATAAATATGTGCAGAGAAGAATTAAAGATCAAACACAAGTCTGATTATGTTTTTGCTCCTCCAGTAAATGATTTGTCATCTTCAAACTAAAATCTAAAGTGATTAATGCAGAAGTTGTTATTGTAACCTTATACTATGGATTTTTTTTTTACTTTTTTGGGTACAGTGGGCTCTCTTCTTTAGACTTCTTTCTAAACATTAAATGGTATAAGAATTTATCAAAAGTTTTTCTTCTAATTTCTTTCGTGTTCGCAGTTCTCTTTCCAGGTCTCTTTCAAACTCTCGTTGTCACTCTAGTTCCTACTCGAGTTGTTCCAGTCGCTCATGGTGTCATGTACCAATCTCATAAGTTCTACCAAATTTTGGTTTACCATGTCTTCATGTAGGTGTATTTTTGGGTTTATCCTTCTAGATTGGGGATTTTGCGAAGTCCCCTCCTCATTAGAACCGTCTACTCTATCTTGTCGTAAGGGCATTACTATTGCACGATTGTCGTTGTGATGTTCTGTCTCGAATTCGGATGTCGTATGTCTATCTTTAGGACGATCATCCGTCATGATTGCATATAGACTTCTAGATTTTCGACAACTGCGCCAATGTTTCGAGGGTTGCCGAAAACTAGGTTGCTTTGGGTCTGAACGTAAGGTCTAAACTCCTTTTGGGGCAATGTCCGATGTCTAGTAGTATTAAGGTGCCGCCGTCCAATTTTTTCGTGAGGAGGTAGGAGTGGTACTTGCAAGGGACTCCGATACTTAAGTTAGTAAGGATTTTAGAAAATTGGGTTCGAAGTATATCTGAGGGTGTTAGGGTATTTATAACTGAAGATGTAGAATCAATAACCACCTTTTGGGTAGTACCACATTTAGTAGTGGGTTGGTTACTCCTTTTTAGTAGAGAATTTGTTGAGATCCCCTTCTAGATGAATAGAAAGGATTGTAGGAGTTAGTTACTAATTCAGGCAAGTAAGGCTGATGTTAGCGTCAGCAAGCCCGATCTCCACAAGGTCGGGTAGGTGAAGCTCTTGCATGCAGGCACGGACCTAGGCACAACAGTGAGGGGGCACTTGTCCCCACTGTGTTTTCAATTTTTTTTTTAAATAGTTATACATATAATGTGACCCTACTTTAAATTTTAAATGATCCCACTACAAATAAATTAAATTCAATTAGTCAAAGTTTTAAATTCACTTTTTTATTTTTCTATCATTTTGACTATTATTTAACCTAATTAAATTTAGTTCTTGTGTTGTTACTCTTTTATTCCATTAAACCCTCCTCTTATTTTTATATTTTCAATCTTTTTTTTATTTCTTATCTAGTGGTCATCCTCTTTTCATTAAAAGGTAAATTTCAAATTCTCCATTTTTTTATATAGCTCTCCATGACTCTACATATGTATTTTCCAATTTCATTGTTTCTCTTTTTAATATTTTCAATTGCAAATTTTAATTCAAATAATTATAGTTTAGATATTTATCTAATGTTTTATTCTCTTCATGATTTTATATATTTTATTTTATTCTCAATGTATTCATCCTTATTACTTGTTATTTTTACTTTTATTCTATTATATTTATATGTACCTATGTTGCATATAAAATTTTAAAATGAATTGATTAATTTTATATAAATATACTTTTCATATACAGATTTAATTTTTTAGTATTTATATATAATTCTAGTTTCAAATTATAAATATTAGTTTACTATTAGACACTAATGTGCTAAATGATCCTGTCTTTTATTGTTAAATATGTATAAAAAAATTAGTTAGGATAATAAATTATCTATAATTTAATTAAAATGTTTTAAGTTCAAGTTTTAGAAAATTTTTTTTATATATATATAATGAATAATATTTTAAGAATGAAAGTGTTCATTAACTCTTTTTGATTTTTATAACTTTATATAATTAATAATGTATAACAAAATTTATCTTAGTATATATATTTTTGTTCCCACTTATAAAATTTTTTGGATCCGTCAATGCTTATATGTTAATTAGACTTTACTTATTTTGAGTTTAATTTTCCTTTGAGCCAGGTATCAACAATAATTATAAAAGATAAATGTTCATTGAAACTGTATGTTTCAAGTGGTTTCTAAATTCTAATAATGTGATTTTAATTTTTATTCAAGCTAATGGCTTAGATCTTCTGTATGTACATCATGATTTCATTTTCTTTGACTATGTTATATTCTCGTCAATGTTTTAAACCGAGGTTAATTGTAATTACAACCACAATATTAAAATTACCCATCACTATAAAAACTACATTAGGTTTTAATTATTGCAACTTAAAGCAACGTCGATTCACATAATTTGATAGTAGTACATGCACATCTGTGTTGGGACAAGGCAATACGTATTAAGGTTGTAAACTTGCAACGAATCATAATAACTGCAATAGGCCCAAACTAAATTTGCAAACACCAAAAAATAAATAAAATATATTCACAAAACAATAACCGTAATCTACCGTGCAAAAAATAAAATATCTGCATGTACACATACCTGATTAAACTTTTAATTTTATCAGTTCAGTAATCGGTTTAGTTTTCAAAATATTAATTGCAACTATAATTTAAAACTTAAAACTCTAATTGTTGTAACTTTATTTTCTTTCAAACTTCTATTTTCCATTAATATGAGCCTAACTAAATTTTGGTTCATATACCTAATTTTTTTCTTATTTAAGCTGAAAGTTTATTACTTTACATACTCAAATTACATCCCTATCTTTGTGTTGGTCCCATTGCAACTTTAATAAGGACTTGTTGATAGTGTGCAGGCATGTGTGATTTTGTTGAATATAGAAGAAACCAAATTTGAGTGCAGTTTTTTAACCCTAAATACTTGGGAGACTTGAATATAAGGCAACCTATTAAGGTCCCTTTTTACCTCATCAATTGTATTTCTCAATGCATACATATTACCGTGAGAACTTTATCTCATTAAGTACAATTGAATTTCAACCTAAATTTGAATTGAACTTCAGTAAAAATTTATCACGCTTCTATATTGGAGTTGTAGATTCTTAAATTTTATATAACTATAATGAAAGCCAGTAAACTTAATCAGATTACCTTACATGATTGTGCAATTGAATTTTAAAAAAAATTCTGGATTTTGTTAACTAGAGCTCTGGACAAGTGTCTTAAGAATACTACTTAAAATGCTTAATAGAAAAAGTGTTTAACAAAAAAGAAAGGGTAAGTAGCTATTTAGAGCGTCAGTTGATTGTCTTCCTAGTTCTTTCTCATGTATTCTTGTCACATTTCACTTTTCACTCTTATCCTTTTCACAACATATAATTTCCTCAAATTTTAATTAACTTCTCTCAGTTCTTTTTTCCTTTTTCAAAATAAAGTGAGCAAGTCATAGCACAAAACCAACGCATCCTATCACAAACTAATATCTCACTTATACTCTATTGTATTTCTAAAACTATTTATTAGATTTTATGTAAATTTTGAATTTTTCCATCCAAGAAATTCCATGATAGAGAGGCAAGTCCTTATTCATCAACATGTCATTTTGTTTGCTTACATTAAACAGGATGAGTACTCTCAAATGAAACTTTTTACATAAGAGCAAAATAATATCTGCCAATATTATTAGCTCTTATTTTCTTTCATCAACACACAAGATGTACAAGATTCTACACAAACAAGTTGTAGAATATTAAAGATCATAGTCAGGCTTGGGCATGGATCTGTAGAGGTGAAAATTTGTCATAGTTTCATATTGGATTCAATTGATCTAAACACATCTATCACAATGACATCCATAGTTATTGAAATCTAAACCCAACTGACAAATTCCGAGTGGAAGTCAGAGAATTGATCAAATCAGTGCCTGACCTATGGTTGAACAAGTGATCCAATCTGAGTGTAATGACTATGATTATACAATTAGGAAAACTTATGTCATGCAATAAGGGAAAGTTCATATGCTAGGCAGAGGACAAAACCTAGCTGGTAGTACAATTGTCCTGCTGTAATATTTCCTTTATGAAATTCACAACAAGAGAGGCTAACTCATCTTGATGATTTGTGTATCCGTGATCAGCACCTTCAACAATATATAACTTGTGGTTTGGTATGATCTTTGCAAACTCATGTGCATCTTCCACAGGGATAATTTCATCAGAGGTACCGTGAATTGTAAGCACCCTGTCATGTATGAATGTGATTTTGTTTGAAATTAACATGCACATCTATGGATCATGGTAATTGCACCATTTATATCAAGATTTGTGCCATGAACCATCTCTCCTAAAAGCTTAAGCTGTTAGGAAAAATCATAGAGGCAGATGAATGGTTATATATCTAACATTTCCGTCATGCAATAGCCTCTTTATGGGTTTCAAGCATAAACAATATTTAATTCTGTCTTTATTTAGATAAATGGGGGAAATAAGGATTGGACAAGTTCCAATACCATATCATAAACCATCTTTCTAAAAACGTAAGCTGTTAGGTAGGTAGAGACACATGGATAGTTCTATATCTAACAATTTGTTGTGTGCATACTTTCACTCTATTTATCAAATAATGTATATTCCCCAAATTTAATACCATATATAAATATGCATACTAAAATGGTTTGCCTTACTATTAGGGGTAAGTCAGACTCAAACATTAATACATGTGTGTATTTTGTGCTATTCTTATAGTTAACTTCAAATACACCAGATTTGTCACAGGCCTTCATAAAATAAAATTTCTTAAGAAATTGGAGTTAATGGCTATGAAAGAAAGAGAGATCAGGCTTTCTGCTGCTTCTGTCTTAGAAATTATCTTAAATGACACACTCTGCAGAAAATATCAAAGATATGATCGCTGACCTGCATTCTTTGTCAATCCGAAGGCATGCTTCATGCATGTTTGTACTGATGCGCTCCATCAAGCTTTCCTCAGTTACACGGAACTCAACACTTGCTGAAATAATATATGTACCAAATTGATCATATATAACTAGTGTCTGTGTGACAGAGACAGACTAAAAGAATGGCATGCATATGCCTGTTTGAAATCTACCAATTGTTCTAACTTTTTAACTCCCAAGTTTCAAGAATTGAACATGATTACTAATTGCTGAGGATTGTTGGCTGGATTTTTCTTTCCCTTTTTCATTCTCAAGGGCCTGTTTGTTATGACTTATCATATATTTAAATAATGAAATGTGGTGAAGTAAGTACAATTTTGGCAAGAACTTCGTGTTTATGGCACAGAAATATCCAATTCAACACAGAGAAAGCTAAAGAAACCACTGTTTTTGGTTGCTAAATTCATATTGTTCGAGAAAACTGCAACCCAACTACAACTGCAATTTTAAACTTTGGCCGCACTAAGATGCATTAAAAAATATGCAAGAGTAATGACAGGTTACCTGACCTTTTCTTCTTGACATCAATGAAGCTGTCCTTCTTAATTCTTTCCAAATAATCTTTTCCAAGGCGTTCTTCAATGCCGTTCTTCAGATTGTAGCGTCCAGAGAGGTTAATAACTGTTTTAATGCCATGATATTTTGATGCATAGAGAAGCACCACGTCACCTCCTGCGCATCAAGATACAGAAACAGTTGCTAATAGTTCAATACCTATAAGAAATCTGAGAATAATCATTGCTGATAAAGTGAGAAACTACACTAATAATTTAGGTTTCACCTACTGCAAATGAAGAATAAATTACCAACCAAATGGTTTCTAATTTTTTCTTTTTCCTTTTCGTCAACCCCACCTATTCCTATCAAACACTTGGTTTAACAAATGTAAGAGAGATTCAATAGAATGTATGCTTGAATAACACCAGTTAAAAACAATGTTAAAATGTGAGACACCAAATTCAATTTCAGTAGGATTTTGCCATGTAAACAAGAGAAAAAGGTTGAAATTCTCTCATTTCAAGACAAAGTTACACATCACTCAAAGCTCTATCTTTGACATCCAAAGCATGTTGACGTGAAATTATTTTGGACAAGGTTAATTCTCTTATCACATCTCATCAATTAAATGAAACATGATCATCAACTTATTATATGAATCAACACATACATACGTATATCCAAAATCATATATCTAAACCTATCTTGGTTAACATTATCTTCTGTTAGAAACAATCACAAATAATAAGAACAAGTGGCATACCTTTACTGTGCCCAATAATTGCACTGATTACACGGTTTGATTCACGGAAATGTTGAATTACATCATGTAAATCATCAACCTCAGCCCCATAATTACCAAACTGAAACGAACCTTCACTTTCTCTAGAAAGGCAATGCAACAAATGAAGTTAAGACACAACAAAGAGTGGACCAAAGCCAATGATCAAAGACTGAATGAAAAAATATACCTCCCAATTTACACCAAACATGTTAGTTTCATATTTTGGGAACTCTAAGGTGGAAAAAAAATTGCAAAATCCAGTTACTAAGGAAATCATTATCTAAAACCGTGTTGAAATTTTAGGGAAGTTGGGTTATTGAAGATGGTCCAAGTGTAGTTCAAGTATATTATAACAACTGGTTCCAGAAAAAGGATTTTCAACATTATTTGAGTTTATTAATTAGAACAAATATTGGTTATGCCAACATGTTTGACAAATAAACAAACACAACATCTGCAACAAAAGCAATCATACAATCATTTCCATCCTTCAGTCACCAATTAGTTATTCAAAACATATGCTCGTAGTACACAGCAGAATCATCCTATAGCTATAACTAATGCTTGTGAAATGCCACCATACACAAAATCACTCTGAAAAAAAAAAAGAAAAATCCTTCCAAATGAACAGCCAGCATAAAGAAGATTTCACCCCAATAATTTTCTAATTTTCTCTCTTAGTTTTAGGGTTTATGCATAATATTGATACTATAATACAATGTCACCATCAAGATTCACTATAAATATTACCCATTTCCAGAAAAGTCAAAGCGGAAACAAGAGATTCTGGCATTTTCCAATGCCACAGCAAGGTTCAATATCAGACTACTATCCTGAAACCGAAATAAAATTAAATGAAAACAAGTCTTTTTGTCGAATACTAGCGCATTAAAATTAAAATTCGAAAATAAAACAAACTTTGCAGCATCGAAAACCGTGACACAAGATTATAATGTTGGTAGTTCCACATTCGTGTAATATGCCAACAAGCTTTTGACCATGCTTGTTGGGAATTATGACTCTCTGCTTATCAGAACCTGATGGATTAATTGATTGAGATTAATTCAGTTTACCAAATCTGAGAGTAACAAAATATAATGACATAAAGCGGTCTCAATTAAATTAATAAACTTACATGGGTTCTGTGAAGCCATCTTCGCTCTTTGAAAGAAGAAGAAAAGCGTTTCCGAGACACGTGCAAATGTACTTGGCGCGCTGAGAAATGCTGTTAGACGCTACAGCCTACAGAGGTGTTGCAGAGGCGTTCGGTGAAGGCTTGTTTGCGGCTTTGCGCTGAGCTAACGGGCTGATAGTTGTGTTGTGCGAGCTTTCCAACAATTGGTCGTGTGTGGGCTGTTAGGTGGGTGCATGCAAAAATCATTAGTTGGATAATATATTGTGCATATAAAGGTCCATGAATTACTTTAGTGTTTTAAAAGCTAATCCTTGCCAATCAACTTTAGTACACACCGCATTCTGCTCCCTTCCTATCTCAAAAATTTAGGATTCAATTCCTACTTACTGTATCCGAGAAAAAAATTGATAAATATACGAGGAGTGTGTAAATATGTGTATTTATATTTAGAATTGGAAATTATTCAATACATTTGAGATATTTAAGATTGGGTTGTCCAATTCACCTAATCAGAAAAAAAAAAACTAATCCTTAGCATTGACCCTTTGAAGATGACAGAATTGCAGCAGTCTCGGAGGCAGGAGTTTGAAGTGGAAGCTTGAAACATGTTGTATTGTGGGTTAGGCAGGGCCTAGCCCATGACATTGACAAAAAAAAAAAAGTTAATCCATAAAGTAATTTAATATTTTCAAAATCAAAAAATCTTAATTAATACTATAATAGTAGTTTTGTCTTTTTAAATTAATGTCAAATGACATTTTAGTCTTTTTAATTCTTTTTAAATTAATTTTTAAATGTTATTTTCCTCTTTTATAAATTAATTATAGGAGTATTTTAGTCTTTTAAAAAATTAAAATTTACAATTTTTTTTGTCTCTTAAATAAATTCTACAAAAATAAATTCTTATTTAAAATAATACTGTTTAAATGATATTTGGTACGCTATTTTTTTTAATCAACTAAATACATGAATATTACAAAATTCACACAAAAATCTTATTTAAATAATTTTGTAGTTTTTATTTTTTTCAAATTAATTATGGTATATAATCTTAGAATATTTTTCTGAAATAAATAAAAAACATTATTTTCAAAAAGAAATTATTTGAACTTTCAATACAAAGATACGTTTTTTTTTTAATTTTAGCCAAGTTCGTCGTATCCCTGGCGAAAATAGAGTTTGCCTCACTCCCGGTAAACTTCATATAAATTATGAAGTTCGCTACATTTTTCGTGAATTTCACTTCGAGTTCTCATAAATAACTATTTGACTCAAATGAGATAAGCTTCAATGTGGTCCCTGAAGTTGTACTCGAGTCTCATAGTAGTTTCTGAACTTAAAAGTTACCCATATTCATCCTTGAAGTTGCACTCCGGAACTCAGACTTGTCCTTTCAGCACATTCTGTCAATCTGGCGCTACCGGAAAGCTGAGTTGGTATTCTTCGTGACACGTGGGCATTACAAAAACGACGTCGTATTGGCTGTGGCGCCAAAATAACATGAAACGATGTCGTTTCACGCTGAAAACCTCCCTCCCTCAACGTTATACTAACGTATTATCTCCCCCCTCTCAAAACACAACACAAACTGAGGTTTCTTCTTCTCCGATACACTCACCAATGGCTTCTGTGCGATTGCATTAACTGCACCGATTTCAGTCAAAAACTTAGGCTCTGGAGCATCGCTTTTGTCATCTCCCTCATACGCAGAGTTGTGAAGGTTGGTTTCTCTAAAACAGGTAAACAAAAAATGAAAGAAAATATGTGGTTTCTCTATTTTTTTTATATTATTAATTTAATATTCACAAAAGTTCAGTCTATTTTTTTCGATTGTAATCTGTGGGTATGACACCTCTGTTTTGTACTCTGTGCTAAGGTTTGATCAGAACTAGTTTTTTTAATGGTTTGGCCAACAAAATTTTAGACTGGGAGTGTTTCTTGTGTTTTGTTGATATGGAAACTTGTTCTTTATGTGTTAGGGTTTACTGCAGTTAATTGTTGAATTTCCAAATTGTTAATGTGTTTCAGGAAAATGACTCTGATCAATGAATTTTTTTAAAATTGCAGATGGGTAATCCGTTGATTACCATCATATTTCACCATGGAGGGTCGCTTATCACAAAGGCTGATGGAAGTATGTCTTACAACATTGGAGAGATTTGTGAGTTGCCGAAAGTTGATTGACAAACCCCATTTGTAGGGTTTATCTTGTATTGATTTTAGGGAATTTTATCACCTTTCACCCACATTTATTCAATAAAATAGCATGGTTTTGTATATTCTCCTTTAATTGTGCTTAAGAGTGAAAACATGCTTTTTAGGACTCAAAATAGATAAATTTAATTCACCTTGACTCTATTAGATGCCTTGATATGTTTGTTAAGTGATTTAAGGTTTAGGAGGCAAAGATTGGATCAAGGGAATGAAGAAAAAGCATGTAAAATTGGAGAACTCATGAAGAAATGATGGAACCAAAAAGCTGTCAAGCCTGACCTCTTGTAACTTAATTGACCATAACTTGAGCTACAAAGGTCCAAATGATGCCATTCCAGTTGGGTTAGAAAGCTAACCTCCGGGGCTTCGAAACGATATAAGATTTGTCATAGTTGCATCGTGCATAGGGGCGCGCACGCGCACGGTACGCGGACGCGCCGATGGTGGCACATGACCCACTTAATGCAACACGTGGCCAGCGATTTTAGAAGCCTTGTGGGCCCAATCCAACTTGGTTCTTCTCTCTATCTCTATTCTCTTGTTGTAATTTCTCTTCTTTTGTTTCTAGGTTTTGTAATTGAGATATTTTTGTTCTTTTGTTTTCTTTTAATATTGCAATTTGAGATAATTCATGTGATTGTGATGTTGTTGATTGTTGTTTTGTTAATTCTTTGTAATTGTTAGTTGTTGATTCCTTTTATTCTTATAAATAAAAATGCTTTCTTTCATTACCCTCCAAGTGTTTGATGAAATGTTTGAGAGGATGTTAGAGTAGAATTCTATGTTCTTGGCTTGAGAAGGTGACTTAGGATTTCTTGAGTCACTAGTGTCCAATTGATTGATAGTTGATAGCCATTAACTCTAGCCTTCATTAATCCAATTAGTGGAAAGCTAGGATTTATGGACTAGGATTGATATAAGTCACTTGACTTTCCTTTGTTAATTGATTTAAGGATGACTAAGTGGGATTAATCCTTGTAACTACCATACTTGTGGCTAGTGATAATGATGAAGACCCTTGACAACCAAACCTTGCCAAGACCATTTTGTTAATAAAGTTTTCTTACCATTTACTATTCATATTTCTCATCCAAAACCCCAAAATAAACAAGGCCATAACCAATAACAAGAACACTACCCTGCAAGTCCTTTGAGAGACGACCCGAGGTTTAAATATTTCGGTTTATAGATTTTAGGGGTTTGCACTTGTGACAAACAAATTTTTGTATGAAAGGATATTGTTGGTTTAGAGACTATACTTTACAACGAGATTTCATTAGTGAAATTCTAAATCGTCAAAAATCCAATCATCAAAATGGTGCCGTTGCACCTGTGTATAGTGAGGAAGCAGAACCAGTGGCATCTAAAAGTAAGGAGCTGATGGTGATACCAACTATTTTTCCCACTGCAAACCCCTCACCAATGCCACAATCGAACCAATTCCCACCACAACACCATGCACTCCAACTTCTGAACCAAAAAAGCTTACTGATACAACAAAACCAAAGGAGCCACCTTCTTCAGTTTCTACTGGTAACCGAAACATACCAGAAACAAAAAATAATGGCCCAACCCACTGCAAGTCTTGGATCTAAGTCCCAAAGATGGGAAGAGCCTCAAGGGATTGATCAACCTTCTTGGCAACAACCTCCAACTCCTTATGGGTATAACTCTTATCCTAATGCATATCAATCTAATGGATGTGGTAACCCTTATTGTGATTGTCAACAACCACTACCACATGCCTATGAACCACCCCCTCAACACGATTTTGAACCACCTTGCTCACAAGCCCCATATCACCAAAACCCTCCATATGACCCCAATCCTTATCCACCATACCCACCACCTTATAAGCCATATGAACCATACATGGAACCACCACCATTCCAACACAGTTACTCTCAAGAACCACCTCAATGCACACCATCTCCATACCCTTACCAAGAAGAACCACCTTCCTACTATAAACCCTCTCTCCAAAATAATGAACCCTCTTATCCACCCCAAACCCCAATAGATGACTCTCTCACATTGCTACTTCAAGGACAAGCGGATATGCAAAGGAACACCCTAGAGTTTGTGACCAACTTGACCAAGGTAGTGTCTACCTTAGCCTACAAATTTTTGAACACTCAAGGTGCTTCCGTGGCCACATGTGAAGAACCCATTGAAGATCATAGCATGAAGGAGAGATTGGAAAACACGGTGGAAAATGAGGGAGGCTATTTTGTATTAGAACAATTGGAGGAGCCTATGATCATTGAAGAAAAGGAAGAAGTGGTTGAAGATCTAGGGGATGTTGAAAGTCCATGGGAATGTAGCATCATGGAAAACTCTTCCAAGAAGCTTGACATTGATGTTGAGGAGGGTGCGCAACCTCCAAAGCATATCATGGTTGAAGACTTTGAAGAGGTTGATCAAGAGATGGATTCAATTATGTCTCCCTTCCCAAGCCACCATCACCTAACATAACATTCAAGTGGGTAAAATTTCTATCTCTAAGCTTCACTTTCTCACTTGAATATGGTTTGATTGAAAATGATGGTCAACTTAGAGCTCTTTGTGGAGTTAAGAGTAAGAGGGAGTGGTGTAATGGTTGGAAAAAGAATGTTAGGCTCATTAAGGTTAAACCCTTAAGGCATAAATACTATGGTTGGAGGAATGCTAAATTGTATGGGTCTAGAAGGAGAATTTGGTGCATAAAGGAGAATTCTATATGCCTACCACCCAAGTTGAATCATGATGATCAACTAGAAGATGGGTGTGAAAATAAGATATGGGATCCCGGATCACAACATGAAGACCAATTTTGGGAGCTCATATCTTGGGGAGAACCTCACCCAAGTTTGGTGAAGATGGTTGGAAATTCTGTCAACCAATTGAGGAGCAAAGATCCTTGGAGATTCAAGAATGAGTACAAACATAAGCCACCATGACAATAAGCTCCTCAAAATGTCCAACTTAAGGACTTAAACTAAAAGTGCTAGGTGGGAGACAACCCACCATGGTAAACTCTTTCCATCCTCTTTTAGTTTTGTTTAATAAGTGATTTGAGTTGCCATTGTAGGAAGATTTTCATTTCATATTGATTTGTTGGTAAAGATTGGTTGTTAGTATGTTGTATTCATTAGTAGTAGATGAATAAATCCTAAAATTGAATTGTATTTTTGTGAATTGTTTGATATTTGATTGAATAAAGAAGAGTTTTGGACATTATAGGGAGCTCTTGGGCATTTTTTCTGCTTTTTGGGCAAAAAAAAAACGGCCATCGGCGCGCTAGCACAATGTGCGCGCGCGCGCACATTGCACCTCCGCAACTTCTGGTACAAAAACCAGAGAGTTGTGCGCGCGTTGTGCCAGCATTGTGCTGGGAGCACAAGCTCATCCACGCGTAAGCGCGCTGTGCGCACGCGCGCGGATCGTCCCAACCTCATCCACGCGTAAGCGCGCTGTGCGCGCGCGCGCGGATTTGTTCCCTGTCATCCACGCGTAAGCGCGCTATGCGCGCGCGCGGATTTGCTCCCTGCTTTTCTCCTTCCTCCTTTCTCCTTCTTTCCTCTTCTCTTCTATTCTCTCACTCAATTGTTGAGAATTTCTTGCATTTGTTTTGGTGCTTCATGACTTGTTACATTAATTGTAATATTTGTCACCACACAAGATTAATGCTTTAGCCCTTCCTAATTCATTACCCTTTGTTTTTTTTTCTTGTACCGCTTCATCATTGAGTTAGGATAGAATTAAATGCTTTCCTGCGTATCACTAATCTTGTTTGTGTCAATTCTTATTTGATCTTGATACTCAATATACTCTCCATGCTTTAACTTTACTCTTGCATCAAGTATCAGTTGATATGCCTTTTGCTTATATTGATTTCTCACTCACATGTTGTAGCTACCATGTAGTAGGGAATCATACTCTTATTTGGCATTAGCCCCCGCCTATGTTCTATTTGCCTTGATATCTTTGTTATAGGCTTAATTTTCTTTCCTTTTCTTTCCTTCTAGGTTGGCCACCAAGAAGGGAGAAAGGAAAAAATTTCTAAATGGGGCAACAAACAAGTCATCCGCACAACCTTTTGAAGGAGCCCATCAATTGTAACGCCCATCCACCTTGCTCTTCTTTGCATGCACCGAGGACGGTGCAATCTTCAAGTGTGGGGAGGTCGTTCACACTGCGCCTAACCTATAGCACGGAGGACCGTGCTAAGTTTTAAGTGTGGGGAGGTCGGCCGACCGATCTCCGTAGGTAACATCTGAATAAATCTGAATACATTAGGATAGGTTGCATGATTAGGTTTTAGTTGGCACCATTCGCATGATAAGTTTACTTGGTTGGAACAATGAAATTCTTTCTTAGGAAACCAATACTTTGGGGCAACCGTGGCATTGCCAATTTTATACAATTTTGATGCCAAATTTGCATGAAGAATTATATTTTGGAACATGGATTTTGAGTTAAGAACACAAGCTAGTGAGTTTTGAGCCTTGTTTTGTGGCTACATCTTATAGTCACTTATTCTCCTTCTTGTGTGCAATTATTTTCTTTCTATGATTGTAATCTTTGATTTGTTTGAATCTATATGTCCCATTATTCCTTGTATTCATGCATTTATATGATTGAGGCCATCATTTCATTAGCTCACTTGTCCAGATAGCCTTACCTTTTACTTTCCTTTGTTAGCCGATTTTGAGCCTACGCTTAACCCACTTGTTCTTTAATTTAGCACATTACAAGCCTTAAAGCGAAAAACAATGAATGTCTTTTATTTGGATCTTTAATTGGCTTAGGCTCGTGAGTGTGAGTGTCATTCAAGAGTGGGAAAACTTTGGGACATTGGTTGGGATAAAAGGGTGTTTGTGTTTTGTATTTTTATATTGGGGAATTGGGTACATACTCATGTATTGATTAAATGTATAGACCTTATGCATTGATGTTCTTGTATATAGTTTGAAAGAAAAAAGAAAAAAATGAAAAGAAAAAGAGATAAAAGTGAAAAAGAAAAAAGAAAAGAAAAAAAATGTATATAGAAAAAGAAAGAAAAAGAAAAGCAATAAAGGGGACAAAATGCCCCAAAGTAAAGTTCAAATAAAATCAATGCATAAGTGTTGTGAAATGAATAGAAAATGCATGAGTATGTGAAAGAGTGAGAAATGGGTAGTTAGATTAGTACTTAATTGTATAGGTCATTATATAGGTTAGGTGGGAAAGTTTAAGTTAATCAAAGATTCAAATCCTAAGTCCACTAGCCATATATGACCCTACCTTGACCCTAGCCCCATTACAACCTAAAGAAAAGACCTCATGATAATTGTATGCATGCATTGAATAATTGTTGATTGTTAGATGAAAAACAAATTTTGGAAAGCATGATTAGTGGAGAATTGAGAGAATCAACCCCAAACACCGAGCGACTAGAGTGCAAACACTCCCGGTGAGGGTTCGATGCTCAATTCCTTGATTCCCGGCTTTCACGAGCGTTCTTCTTGCAAGCCTATGTGAACTTCATGTTTATACTTCAATTGGTAGGACTCATGAATCATTATATGATATTGGCCCTACTTGTGCATATATGTCTTGGAGAATGATTTATTTTTCACCAAGTAGGTAAAACCATTTCGCATTTAGTTGCATATAGTTTAGGTTGCATATAGTTTATTTACATTAAATAAATGTTGATGCCCTTTGCTTTCTCTTGGCTTAAGCATGAGGACATGCTTGGTTTAAGTGTGGGGAGGTTGACAAACCCCATTTATAGGGTTTATCTTGTATTGATTTTAGGGAATTTTATCACCTTTCACCCACATTTATTCAATAAAATAGCATGGTTTTGTATATTCTCCTTTAATTGTGCTTAAGAGTGAAAACATGCTTTTTAGGACTCAAAATAGATAAATTTAATTCACCTTGACTCTATTAGATGCCTTGATATGTTTGTTAAGTGATTTAAGGTTTAGGAGGCAAAGATTGGATCAAGGGAATGAAGAAAAAGCATGTAAAATTGGAGAACTCATGAAGAAATGATGGAACCAAAAAGCTGTCAAGCCTGACCTCTTCGCACTTAATTGACTATAACTTGAGCTACAAAGGTCCAAATGATGCCGTTCCAGTTGGGTTAGAAAGCTAACCTCCGGGGCTTCGAAACGATATAAGATTTGTCATAGTTGCATCGCGCATAGGGGCGCGCATGCGCACGGTACGCGGACGCGCCGATGGTGGCACATGACCCACTTAATGCAACACGTGGCCAGCGATTTTAGAAGCCTTTTGGGCCCAATCCAACTTATTTCTGATGCTATTTAAGCCAAGGATTGAAGGGGAATCAATATACTAGAGATACTTTTAATCATTAGTCATAATTTAGTTTTAGAAGTAGTTAGAGTTAGAGAGAGAAGCTCTCTCTTCTCTCTAGAATTAGGATTAGGAATTAGGGTTAGATTAGGATCTCATAGTTAATTCAAGTCTCCTTCTACTTCTACCTTCAATTGATGATTGCTACACTTTGGTTCTTCTTTCTATCCCTATCCTCTTGTTGTAATTTCTCTTATTTTGTTTCTAGGTTTTGTAATTGAGATATTTTTGTTCTTTTGTTTTCTTTTAATAATGCAATTTGAGATAATTCATGTGATTGTGATGTTGTTGATTGTTGTTTTGTTAATTCTTTGTAATTGTTAGTTGTTGATTCCTTTTATTCTTACAAATAAAAATGCTTTCTTTCATTACCCTCCAAGTGTTTGATGAAATGCTTGAGAGGATGTTAGAGTAGAATTCTATGTTCTTGGCTTGAGAAGGTGACTTAGGATTTCTTGAGTCACTAGTGTCCAATTGATTGATAGTTGATAGCCATTAACTCTAGCCTTCATTAATCCAATTAGTGGAAAGCTAGGATTTATGGACTAGGATTGATATAACTCACTTGACTTTCCTTTGTTAATTGATTTAAGGATGACTAAGTGGGATTAATCCTTGCAACTACCACACTTGTGGCTAGTGATAATGATGAAGACCCTTGACAACCAAACCTTGCCAAGACCATTTTGTTAATAAAGTTTTCTTACCATTTATTATTCATATTTCTCATCCAAAACCCCAAAATAAATAAGGCCATAACCAATAACAAGAACACTACCCTGCAAGTCCTTTGAGAGACGACCCGAGATTTAAATACTTCGGTTTATAGATTTTAGGGGTTTGCACTTGTGACAAACAAATTTTTGTATGAAAGGATTATTTTTGGTTTAGAGACTATACTTTACAACGAGATTTTATTAGTGAAATTCTAAACCGTCAAAAATCCAATCATCAAAATGGAGTATCTGAACCTGTGTATAGTGAGGAAGCAGAACCAGTGGCATCTAAAAGTAAGGAGCTGATGGTGATACCAACTATTTTTCCCACTGCAAACCCCTCACCAATGCCACAATCGAACCAATTCCCACCACAACACCATGCACTCCAACTTCTGAACCAAAAAAGCTTACTGATACAACAAAACCAAAGGAGCCACCTTCTTCAGTTTCTACTGGTAACCGAAACATACCAGAAACAAAAAATAATGGCCCAACCCACTGCAAGTCTTGGATCTAAGTCCAATCCACCACCAAAAACAATGGCCCAACCCAGTAAAACTAAGCCCAAAATCCCACAAAAAATGGCCCAACCCACTACAATTCCTAAACCATGGTTCAAAGTGAAAAAAACCAAGAAGGTTGTACCAAAGAGAGGCTGTAAGAATGTAAAAATAGCAGCAGCATATGGAAGGAGGCCACTAACAAGAGCTGCTGCTACTAGAAATATTGCAAGAACAATTGGTAAGGGAAAACAGCCCAAAACAACCTTTATTGCTTTGTCTAGCTCAAATGAATCCTCAGACAGCCATGACAGTGATGATAGTGTAGAGGATGAATGATGAATCCATATTTCATGGTATTTATTTGCTTTAATTGGGTGAATTTTATCAACTTTCCTTGCACTTATTCAATGAAATAGCATGGTTTTATAAATTCTCCATAAATTGTGCTTAAATGTGAAAACATGCTTTTTAGGCCCTTAATTGCTGAATTTTATTCACTTTAATTCCATTTGATATCTTGATGTATTTGTTGAGTGATTTCATGTTTACAAGGCTAATATGGATTGAAGAAGTGAGGGAAAAAGCATGCAAAAGTGGAGAAACCATGAAAAAATGGAGTTTGGAGCTTTTCAGTAAGTGTACGTGTGCACAACAATGTGTGCGTGCGCACAGGTGGAAGCGTGCAGTTATGTGTACGCAATAAACCATATAGGCCTGGTGGTGATGAGGTGTCCAGTGAAGAAGACTTGCCTCTGGATAGATCAGCAGCAAAGACTAATGTGAAACTGAGAACTAGGATAGACAAAAAACTTACAAAACTAAAGAAGGCTGTTATGGTTGAAGATGATGGTCCTGTTTGTGCACACTCAAATTCTGAGGATGATGAAATTATTTTTGGACCGATTCTTAAGTTTGGATCATCAGTTGCTCCTTATCATGATGTGTAGGATGAAGGTTATAATGATTCTAATGGTGGAGACTTATGGCACTCGGAAGAAATGAAGACTCCTTTGAAATCTGAGGATGAGTTGGAGAAAGTTGATTCAGATGATGTCTTCCTTGCGTTCAGAAAAGGAGGGAGGTTTGGAGAGCTTAGGCTTGAGTTTGGAATGACATTCACTACAAAGATGGAGTTCAAAGAGGCTGTGCGTGAATATTGCATACAAGAGGGTAGAATGATTTGGTTTAAGAAGAACGATAACGTGAAGATGAAAGCTGTGTGTAAGGATGAGAGCTGTGGCTGGCTTGTGTATGCTTCTAATAATACTGAGAACAATCACTGGCAGATCAAGACGTTCATGGATGACTACACATGTGCAAGAGAGACCAAAAATAGCCAGCTAATAGGAAGTGGCTAGCCTGCAAATTGGTGAAGAAGCTAAGAAAATATCCGAATCTGAGACACTCCGAGGCTGCACAATATTTTAAGACAAAATGTATTTGGATTTAAATAATTCTTCACTGACCAGGGCCTTAGAAGATTCTAGATCTATTGTGTACGGTGATGCTGCTGCTCAATATGGCATGGTGAAGGATTATGGGCTGACACTGCTGAAGAGCGATCCAGGCTTCACTGTCACAGTTGGTGTTATACCTCAGCCCAACCCTGATGATGATCCAATATTTGAGAAGATGTATGTTTGTTTAGAGGGATGTAAAAAAGGATTTCTGGCTGGTTGCAGACCCCTCATAGGCTTGGATAGAGCTTTTCTGAAGACCCAGCATGGTGGTCAAATCTTATTTGCTATTGGCCAAGATGCAAACAACCATATATATGTGATTGCCTATGCAATTGTCCCTGTTGAGAACACTGAGAACTAGAGGTGGTTCTTGGAATTACTTCATCAAGACTTGGGGGATTATACGAAGAACAAGCTGTGTTTTATCTCAGATATGTAGAAGGTATGTAATATTTGTTGTCTTTATTGGCTGTTACTTATTAGTTATTACTTATTAAGTGTGAATCTATTGTTACTTATTAGTTGTTACCTATTGGTTGTGCTTGAACATGTTGTTTATAAACTGGGCTGCTGTTTATACATGCTAAATAATGTCATGGGTTGATGTTTATACATGCTGCATAATGTCCTGTTTGTATGTAACAGTGCTATTTAGGGACTAGTTTGATGTCACTTACATAAGTTTAGGGACTAGTTTGATGTCACTTATAAAAGTGTAGGGATTATTTTGGTGCTTGAAAACAAGTGTCTGACAACTTTTTTTTTACCTCAAACAGGGCCTTATAAATGTAGTTAAGGAGGCTTTTCCAGATGTCCATCACAGATTCTGTGTTTGGCATTTGTGGAAGAACTTCAATAAGCAATGGAAGGATCTCCGGTTTAGAGGCTACTGTGGGATTGTGCAAGGTGTACTAGCCAAGATGGATTCCTTGAAATTATTAAAAAGATTGAGAGGGTTAATAAAGAAGCCTTGGAGTATTTGAACAAGTGGCCTAGAGACTCTTGGAGCCGGGCATTCTTCAGTAATGCACCTAAAATAGACAACATCTGCAACAATGCGTGTGAAGTCTTCAACTCCAGGATCAAAGATGCTAGAGTTAAGCCTATTATCACACTCTTGGAAGAAGTCAGGATGTATGCAATGAGGTTGATATCTAGGAACAAGATCAAGCTTAATTCAAACACTAGAATTCTACCTCCTATACAGTGCAGCAGGTTAGAAAAGATACAGAAAGAATAAAAAAGTTGGGTCCCGATGTAGTCTGGTGACGCAGACTATGAGAAACTCGAAGTTCATGGCTGGCCAACCAATATGGTTGTGGACTTGGGAAAGAGGCTCTGCTCATGTTGTTTCTGGCAATTGAGTGGTAATATTTTTCAAATTCTTTGTTTTAATCTTATTATCATTATCCTACTTTGTTGTTAGCTTACTGTAGTTGTCTTTGTTGTTATGTGAATGCTGTTTAGGGATGCCATGTGTGCATGCGTGTCCTGCACTAGCAAGGGCTGGTAAGAGACCGGAGGAGTTTTGTCATGAGTAGTTGACCATGGAAGCATATAATAACACATATGCCTTCCATTCAATCTAATTCCAGGTCTAGCACTATGAGAAAAGTCACCATATAATAGACCACAAGCACCAAAATTTAGAAACAAGCCAGGACCACTTAAGAAAAAAAGAAGAAAGGATGCAGATGAGGAGCCAAATAGGAGTAAGAAGCAGAAGACCAAGATGAAAAGAATTTATAAAAAAGGTCGATGTCGTTATTGTGGCAAAGCAAGACACACCAAAAGAAATTGTCCAAAGAGAGCTGCTGCTGCAGAGGCTGCCGCTGCACAACCCACTGCTGCTAATGGTGGTAAAGGTCAGGCCAACTCTGCTGCCCTTGTCCTACAAGCCCCAACTAAAATCAATCTTGAACTAAGTCAACCACCCTTGTCAGCAACTGATGACTCTCAACAGGTTCACAAACTTAGATGACTTTGAATTTATTATATTCATATCCTTACCTAGTTTACTAACTATCTTACATATTTTTGCTAATAGGTTTTACCCTCACCGGTTAGGCCACCAAAGCTCCCTCTAAAAAGAAAGTTCTCCAAACATCATGAAAAATAGCTTTAGGGAGTAGCAATCCACCAGCAACCACCCCACCTGCTGCTACCCCACCAGGAAGCAGTTAACCAGCAAGGAATCCCCACCTAACCCTATGCAAGGTGCAACACAGGGGACTGCTACAAGACTTGCAAACTTTATGAAGTTTGTGCCCAACCCTAGATTCAAGGCACCCAGACACAAAAAATGAAGATTAGGATGATTATGTTTAGGGACACATGGTGTCTTTGTATATCTATTTTGCTAAAGTTTTGTTTACTATGTATGCTTTCTTAAACATTGTCCTAGTGTTAGGAATTTTAGTATTTGAAACTTATGAGGTCAATATGTTAACAACTTTAATATACTTGGTGTTTTGACTCTATAATGAATTTTTTAAATGAAACATTACCAATATCAATTATCATTTTCTTGAATTGAGTTTTGTCAGCTTTTTTGTTATATTTTGTCCTCTGTTACAGAATTAAGAGTAATTCAAACTTTGTCCATTTCCATTTCATTGAACAAAAGTGCAGGAACAGAAGTATACATATAATCAAATACTTTAATTTGTATTTCTTTCAAACAAAAGGACATGAATAAGTACATGAATAACATATGCATATAACATTTGTTTTTTGCTAGATACAGTTGACCCTGTTGTCTATCCAACTTTAATACAAGAACACCAACTACAATCAACAACATGAACACAAACATCAAAATCCCCTTCCCTCCATTTTTAGAACCCTAATTTCAGCCTCTAATCTACCAAATTTCAAGTAATCTTCATCTTCCATTCTTCATTATCAACTAAATGCCTTGTTCTATCATCACATGCTATGACATCTTTTTCCAAAACTTTATCAACCCACAAAAATAGTCCACACCATTTCTTACCCATAGTCTGCACATCCAAGAAAATTGAATCAGCAAATTTTATATCCATAAATACAGCAATCAACAACAATAATACTTACATTGTAGTTTGGGCAACCCAAGAACGGTCTTTCTGGATTAGAATCCGTCCCTGACCACCGCAGCACTGGTCTCGACCTATAATCACACTATTCTGGCAAATGCGATTCTCTGTTTCTATTTATTCTCCTCATGATGCTTCCAAATGATTGTGGATTGTTCGAGTTCCCAGCTGCGTTGCTCGTGCTTGCCATAACTGTCGGGTTTTAAAGATGGAGAAGACAAGAAAAGAGAACCAATACAGTATTATAGAAGACGTAGTGAGTATTAAACTAAACTCATTTATTGCTATTATATATTGTTATAGATATATTGATTCATTTTATACTATCATCCAGTGCTTGACACAGCACACTCAAATTATTTCTCTTCAATCTTTATATATTAAGATATTTAACCAATATATTAAAATTAAATGAGTTATCGATTCTAAAAGATATTTTACACTAAATGTCTTAGTAAAGACAATATATATAAGGTGCACACTATGGTATAGATGTTGTTTTACAGAGATTCTTTTACTATTGGGGATCTAGCGACGCATGTCCCTTCTGGGATAATCTCCTAGATGCAGGCTGAGGCTTACAGACAGCGGCACTTACACCTTCCATTGTGGCTCGGCTTGGCAATTTTTAGGGAAGTAACTCTATTTGTATTTATGGGCTGGCAAGACTTTTTTGAAGGATAGAATCAGTAGTGGATCTGGTATCGGGATGGGTGGGTGTTGGGGCTGGGTAGGGTTAAGAAATCCATTGATAGTGTTAGGAAAGAAGACTTGGAACAACTGCAATTGAGCTACTAGCACCGGATCTTCAACCTACCTGTGAGAGTGTGAGTAATGGTGAGAGGATTTTGCACCGTCATGACCAACTCGACGGATTACCACAGGAGTGCACTCGATGGTAGTAGACACAGGGGGCTTCTCTGAGCAGAACAGGTAAAGGTGGGCTAGATTGCGTTGAGACGCGGTGAGCAGAAGCTTCTTTGCTGTAACTGCGTCATCCCAAAGTAGCAAAACTATAATCGAGCTCTTGGCTCCGGAGGCTTGGACAAAACTCGCAGTCATTATCTCCTTCTGCTTTGATTTCTCATCGGCTATCCACAATCACTAGTATTCTCTTTATTTCTCATTGCATTACAAATTCACATAAGAAAGTGCACTGTTATCTGTTGCATAAGGCATGATGCTATAATTATGTTTTTCGTGTTTGCGTTGTAAATTAACTACACACCATTTTTGTTGAAATAGATTAGCTATTGGTATAGAATTCTTATACAGAAATTCATTAATACTCTTTCCTAGAACGGGCGTGATGTGAAAGGAAAATTATTGGATATGTGAAAGGAAAATTCATTGTAAATATGCTTCTTGATCTCCCATTGAATTGTTGAACTTTTGCACTTTCAGTTAGAATTTAAAAAACATGCAATTCGAAGTATATAAATTGATAGATTTCACATGCCAATCTATCGAGCTAACTAGAACACATCTCAAATTAATTGGACTTTAGAAAAATGCATCTCGCCCCTTTGAACTATATGGTTAGGGCTAAAGTTAAATAAGTAGAAATCCAATGGAGTGAAATGTAATTGATTTATATTAAAGCGTTCCCATTTTCATTGCATTTGGCCGCTTTTTCACACTATTTCTTCCCAATATTCTCAAAAATCCTGAGTGTCTTGTTGCCATTTATCACTTGCAAACATATAATCTGATTAGAAACAACATTGTGCCTATTATATTTTGCTTGTGTGCTAGTTAATAATTCTTTTCAGAAAAAAAATTTCCATAACAATATCAACCACCAGTTTGATTTCATGTCAAGATAACATATTCCATGTCCATCTTCTGATTATGTTTTGGCTTCACTGAATAAGAAAAGCTCCACCAATTGTCTTGTATCTTGAATTCCATTCCAATTGTTCTCAATGAAAATTACTATTTTATAATTCATAACATATACGTGTTCTTCTTGTCCTTTAAAACTCCATGATTATTAGATGGCTTTTACTAGTACTAAATATTAGTATATAGTTATTTTTTTGTTACAAGGTTCTAAGGGTTTGGCATCTCTTGGCAACCCAAGAACTTGGGTTCCATATGATTGTTTGGTTAATGGGTGAAAGAAAATAAGACATAGACATTATATTTAAATAGACTTAGACATTTGAATACATATAATTTTTGTTTGTTTGTTTGGTAATAATACATAACACAAGACACAAATCACAATTAAATTAAAATATGAATATCATTCTTCTTTTTCCATCATGAATACCATATTACAGTAACACCACATGCACTATCCCCACTTCAATTTGTTACTTTACTTTTAAAGATTGACACAGTCACTATCGATATTTTCAACAACTCAAATATAAAAGTAACATAACCCAGATATAGATTATTATGAAAAAAATAGGGAAGAGAGGGATGGAGGGAGGAAGAGAGAGAGTTGTTGTCATGGGAGAGAAGCAAAAGACAGCCTCTTGGAGAGAGTGAAGGAGAAAAAGGGAACGGTTAGGGGAAGGAGGGTAGATTTGGAGAATTGATAAATTATTAAAGGTAAAAATAGATAAAAAATTTGTGTTCAACATAAAAAATTTGTGTTTGAACAACCTGAAGAGACAAAATATGTGTATATTGTGTGCAACTATGTACCACCATTTCTTTCAAAAAATTGTGTTCTCCAACAACATTGTAGATGTGTGCCAAGTGGGAGCCTCATGCATTGGCTGTTCGTAAAAGTTACACCTCAAGGACCTCTTATTTTTTTGTGTTTCTTCACCGTAATTATTTTTAAAATTTTCTTGATTTGTACTTCTCAGTTAGTTAACGATATTCTTTTCTTTAAAGTAAATTGGTTGCTGGAAGTTACAATTTTTATTATTAAGCGCAAGCTGTTAAAACTGAATTTAACAATACTCAGCTTTTGCATTCCGTAGCTTCTTACTTCTCTAGGTTATAATATTAGTTGTTATTCATTCATTGATGATATGTTTGCATTTGTATGCAGATTCAACTTTGTGATATTTGTGGTGATGTCAGTTTTTTTGAGAGATTCAGTTGTGTGGAATTAACTTCGATTGACATGGATATTGATGGCTATGACTCATATTATTAAATTGGAGTTCGTGAAAACCATTTCCTCGTATCTTAAGACTATATTTTTAATCTAGAATTCTAAATGGTATGATCAGAAGGCTAGTGGCATTTGATATCCCATTCATTAGTGCATATTTAATGTTTTCTCTATGTTTTCACTGTTTCTATTAATGCTAATTTTATTTATAAGTTCATGATTGCTACTCAGCTTTGTTTATTTCCTTTTATATATGTTGGTTTTATAGTTTCAAGCCAAATGGATTTCGACCTTTACTCAAGCGATAATGATGAAGAGTCATCTGAGATGTCGTTGGGTGTATGTGGTTCTTCAGGGTCCTCTGATGATGATGATAGTACTAGCTTATTTGGCATGGGAACCAGTCACTCGGAATCGAACAAAGAATCGCATCGTTCACAGGGGGTGTTCACGGCAATGTTCCTGTCTTAGTTACCACTGAGGACTTCTTACGTACAGTTTTCACTTCTGAGGAGGAGGCTTACAATGCTTACAAGGGGTTTGCCTGGACAAGGGGTTTTGGTGTTTGCAAGGGGGATGTGGGACGGGTTGATGGTGTTTTGGTGAGGCGGGACATCTTCTGTCATCGTCAGGGCACGAGGAGTGACAAGCATTATGATCGGCCAGAACGAGTAAGGGAGGAGCGGCTAGAGAGTCGCACGAACTGCAAAGCAAAATTAAAAATATACTATGATGTCCATGATAATGTGTGGAGAGTGCGAAAGATTATTGATGAACACAACCACAACATGGCCCCGACCGCAGTTTGCAACCTGTTGCCAAGTCACCGAAAAATGAGCGACGGGGATAAGGCTCAAGTGAATAGCATGAAGCAATTCAAAATCCCTACCCCGAAGATAATGGCTTACATGGCAGGCCAATCGGGTGGCTACAACATGCTTCGATTTTCAAAAAGGGATTTGTACAACTATGTTCACAGTTAACGGCGAGCACGAATCTTGGATGGGGATGCAGCTGCAATTATAAGCTACTTGGAGGGGAAGGCAAATGCGGACCTGATGTCAGTCGCTAGATACACAACGACTATAGATAATTGGTTGGGTAACTTATATTGGGTGGATGGTATCATGAAATCCGATTATGAGTTGTTTGGTGATGTCCTTGCATTTGACGCGACGTACCGTGGGAATAAGTACAATAAACCTCTAGTGGTTTTCTTTGGAACAAATCATCACAGGCAAACTTGCATCTTTGGATTTGCCTTGCTTTAGGATGAGGAGGTCCGCACTTACAGATGGGTTCCGCTAAACCTTTTGGATGTTATGGGTCAAAGAACACCGAACCTTGTTGTGACGGATGGGAAAAAGGCAATGCGCGCTGCCATTGCGGAGGTGATGCCTTCAGCCATGCACAGACTATGTGCATGGCATCTGGAGAAAAATTGTGTCCAACGGGTAAAGGAAGCTAAATTTTGGAAAGTATTCAAGAAGGTTATCTATGCAAACTTTGATTTTGACGAGTTTGAGAGATATTGGAGGACCTCAATCGTGTCTCTCAGTCTAGGCCAAAATACATGGGTGCAATCGACATATGACATTAAAGAGAGTTAGGCAACGGCCTATCTGAGGGGGACCTTTTGTGCCGGATATAGGACGACGTCAAGATGTGAAGGAATCAATTCTTTCATTAAAGCGTTCCTAAAGTCAACGGATAGCATTCTTGAACTTGTTCACAGCTTGGATAGGGTCGTGAAAGATTATCAGAACAATGAGGTTACTGCACAATTTTACTCCATTTATTACACACCCGTGTTAAATACTGGATTAGATGCAATAGAGTTGTCTACGTCGAAGCTGTATACAAGAGCTGTTTTTAGGGAGGTTAAAAAGCAAATCAAGGGTGTCGCAACACTATTGTTTCAGGGAAGGGAGAGCATCAGCATGACCATCGTGTATAGCTTTAGTAAAATGGGTAGACCAGATCGTGTATTCAAGGTTTTGTATGATCCGAATGACCGTAAGATTGAGTGTGAGTGTAAGATGTCGGATAGTTATGTTATACCGTGTTCCCATATATTTTGTGTCATGAAGTACGAGGGTATGGAGGAAATTCCTGAAACACTTGTCCTTAGGCGCTGGTGTAAGATTGCAAAAGATTGTACAACGTTGAAAATGGAGAATGATTCAAGGGAACAGGCAAGACTGCTTCGATATAATGCACTATACTCAACTTTATCCCATGTTGTTACACTTGGTTGCAAAGAGGTTGAAGATTTTGCGCTTGCACAGGATGCTATATCAAACCTGGTTGATATATTGCAACAGCGCTGTGTGAAAAAGGATGGTAACAAGGTTTTGCCCAACAACTGTGCGGTCAAAGACCCTACGATGGCAGCTACAAAGGGTGCACCAAAGCGAGAAAAAACCAATTTATGTGCCTCAGAGGAGGAGCCTAAACCAAAGAGGCATTGTTGCACTAAGTGTGGGGTCCCCGGACATACAAGAAGATTATGTGCAAGCCACGATGCGAAGGCTGTACCAACGGGATCAAAAGCACCATCATCAGCTTTCGCTGAGTCTTCATTCGCCAATGTAAAATCCACAAAATAAACCACGTCATTACGCAGGGAGGGCCACTTCGAAGAGGTGACTACTACAACTATATCTTTTATTGCTTTCAAAAACTGTATTAGATGTGTTCTTACGAGTAGAGAAAAATTCAGATGTAGGTTGCATTACATTATTTTTTTTAAAATGTTGTTAGGAATGATTCAGCATTCATTGTTTGTGGTTTTGGGTAATCGTGTTTTGGTTTTTAGGAACCGAAGGTCACATCTAGCGTAGCCAACAAGGTGCATCATTAGCCATGACCCCCTACTCAATCGAGCGTGTCACGGTTCGCACCTTCCGGAGGTGGAGGCAATATATTCTTGGGCGGGTAACGCATAGACCATTTTTATGCAACACCTTCCTGTGGACCAATGTCATCCGTCCCGTGCCATTCTCCTTCTTTCGTTCCAAGTGTGATTCATAGCGGACTAATAAACCACTATTTTATGGTTTATCTTGTGCTCAATTGAGTGGATTTTATCAACTCTTTACCCACTTATTCATACTATTTGCATAGTTTTACATTTGCCTTCCTAATTATGTGCTTTGATTGAAAACATGCTTCTTTGGCCTTAAGTTCCCTATATTTAATCCTCTCTTATTACCATTAGATGCCTTGATATGTGTGTTAAGTAATTTCAGAGATTACAGGGCAGGAATGGCTTAGAGGATAGAAAGGAAGCATGCAAAAGTGGAAGGTATACAAGAAGTTGGAGAAATTGCTAAGCTGTCCAGTCTGACCTCTTCGCACTCAAACGGCTATAACTTTAGCTACAAAGGTCCAAATGATGCGGTTCCAGTTGCGTTGGAAAGCTAACATCCGGGGCTTCGATTTAATATATAATATGCCATAGTTGCTCTGACGATAGGCGACGCAAACGCGTCATCTACGTGGCCGCATCGCAGTGGTGAAAATCAGCGTGTTTGAATTCGCAACCAGCGAATTCTGGGCTGTTTCTGACCTAGTTCTCGACCCAGAAAACACAGATTAGAGGCTATAAAGTGGGGGAATGCATCCATTCATGAACATGATTTGATAATTCACTTTTTAGGATTTAGATGTAGTTTTTAGAGAGAGAGGCTCTCTCCTCTCTCTCTCTTAGGATTTAGGATTAGGATTTTTAGAAATTAGGAATATTTCATCTTCATCTCAGGTTCAATGTTCTTTTTATTTATTTTCTCTTTTATTTTTATTTACTCTGATGCTTTCATTTGTATCTGAATTGTGTTGCCCAATTGGCTTATGAACTTTCCACGTTAGGATTGATTTTCTTATTTAATATACATTACTAAGATATTTTCAGATAAATGATTTTAATTTAGATTTTCTACCTTTTGGCTTTGGTTGATTGATTGGTGACTCTTGAGTTATCAAACTCATTGTTGATTGAAAATTGGAATTCTTCAAGAATTAATTCGAGATCCAATAACTCCAACTTTTCCCAAGGAAAGACTGGGACTTAAGGATTCGAATTAATTCATTCACTTAACTTACCTTCATAGTTAGAGGTTAACAAAGTGGGAGAAAAATCCAATTCTCATCACAATTGATAAGGATAACTAGGATAGGACTTCCAGTTCTCATATCTTGCCAAGAGTTTATTTTATAGTTATTTATTTATTTTAATTGTCATTTGAATTACTTGTCATACTTCTTCCTTATTTCCAAAACCCCCAATTTTACCTTTTTCATAGCCAATAATAAGAACATACCTCCCTGCAATTCCTTGAAAAGACGAACCGAGGTTTAAATACTTCGGTTATCAATTTATTTAGGGGTTTGTTACTTGTGACAACCAAAACGTTTGTATGAAAGGACTTTTGTTGGTTTAGAAGCTATATTTGCAACGGGAATTTATTCTGAATTCTAGACCACGCAAAAGTCATCTCATCAAAATGGCGTCGTTGCCGGGGAATTGCAAACGTGTGCCTTATTATTGGTCATTGTAAATAGTTAAAAAAAACTTTTACTTGTTTATTTGTTTTCTCTCTTCCCTCTTATTTTTGGTATCTATTATGAATTCTCACCCCTCTCGCTTTGAGTTTGGTTCTAATTTTGTTGCAAGGAATGGAAGCTAGAACAGGACTATGCATCAAGGTCTAAGCAATCAAAGATGGGAGGAGCCACAAGGATTTAATCAACCCTCATGGCAACAACCACCTCCAATGGACTATCAACAACCATTCTGTGATGCATATCAAGGCAATGGCTATGGTGAGCGCTCTTTTGATTATCAACAACCACCACCATATGCCTATGAACCCCCTCCTCAACATAACTTTGGACCACCAAACTCACAAGCCCCTTTCTGCCATTCACCTCCATATGACCGTAACCCTCAACCACCATACTAACCACCTTATGAGCCATATAAACCATATATAGAACCACCCCAATTCCAACCCAATTACTCACAAGAACCACCACTTCAATATTCACCATCTCCATATCCATCAATCCAAGAGCACTATGATCCTATTTATGTAAGTCGAGTGCATCAAGAGACAAAGGATCGTTTCAAGGAAACAGTGGATCGATTTCAGGCAACCATTCGTCAATTGGAGTAAGCGATAAATCAATTAGATTTCCAATGTTCGGACACTCAAGGAACCCCCATGGCTTCATGTGGACAATCTAATGAAGAACGTACCATGAAGGAGATACTAGAAACTCCAGTGAACGGTACGGAGCATGACTTTATACTGGAACAAGTGGAGGAAGCCGGAATTATTGAAGAAGAAGAAGTGGTTGAATATTTAGGAGATGCAGAACCTCCATGGGAAAGTCTAGTCATAGAACCCCCTTCCAAGACGTTTGAAATTGATGCTGAGGAGGGTGTACAACCTCCAAGGCATATCACAGTTGAAGACTTGGAAGAGGTTGATCAAGAGATGGAAATTCAAGAAGAAGGAGCACAACCTCCCATGCCCTTGGAAAGCAATGAAGAGGAGATTGAATTGGAAGAAAGCTACCAAGAGGAAGAGGTTGAAATTGAAGAAGCTTGCAAAGAGGCGGTAATTATCAGAGAAGAGCACGAGGGAGTGGAGCTTGCAATTTCATTAAAAATACCTCCCCCTAAGTTGCCATCATCCTTCACAACATTCAAGTGGGTAAAATTCATATCCCTTAGCTTTCTAATTCCACTTGAATATGGGCTACTGGAGACGGATGGTCAACTTAGAACTCTTTGTAACATTAAGAGTAAGAGGAAGATGGCCAGTGGTAAGAATTGTCCTGCAAGGTTCATCATGGTTGAAAGCTATAAGTTTAAACGCAAAGGTTGGTGTAAAGCTCAACTGAATGGGTCTAGGAAGCTGTTTGGTGGCTGCAGTGAGAATTCAAATTACTTATCACCTAGTTGGAAAAATATAGATCCCAACAAGGATGGGTGTAAAAGCAAGATTTGGGATCCTGGGATATGCTCTGACACTTGTTACCCCGAGAGCCTAAGAATCTGTTTGAAGCTTCTTAAGGCTTTACATGCTTAGTTTGGGACCCCGGAGGTTACTGGAATCACAAACATTGGTGGAGATTCTTGGATGAGTTCAAGCACAAGCCACCATAACAGGGAGCTCACCAAATGTCCAACTTAAGGACTTTAACTAAAAGTGCTAGGTGGGAGACAACCCACCATGGTATGATCGTTCCTTTTTCAATTTTAATTTTATTTAGTTTTGTTTGTTTTTGAATTTTATTTTATTTTATTGAACCTGGAATCATGCATAGCATTCACATTAAGCATTTCATTCTGCATTTTACAAAAAAAAAAATTTCATGCGACGCGACCACCTCATTGACGCGTCCGCGTTGCATGTGTGGAAGAGAATAATAAAATGAACAGAGAGTCACATGAGAGCGTGGCTGGAGGTGTGCCAATGGCACAAATCGTCCCACGCGACCGCGTCATATGGGAATAATGGCCTCCCACACGACCGCGTGCCTCACGCGACTGCGTGCCCTGGATTTCGACGTAAAAGGGTGCACAACCAATTATTGTGCTAGAGTGGTGCTGGATTGGTGCTGAACGCACAATTCTACCCACGCGGCCGCGTGACCCACGCGACCGCGTCACATTCTTCTAAAGCCCACTCACGCGATCGCATGCCCCATGTGATCGCGTCACTTAAAATTTGGCACTAATAATAATTTGAACAGAGAGTTGTGCGAGCGCGAGGCTGCCCTCGCGCCAGTAGCATGAATTGTGTCACGCGACCGCGTGACCGATGCGACTGCGTCAATCAGTATCACCGCAAGTCGTGCGACCGCGTGCCCCACGCAATCGCGTCGCTTGCGCCGCACAGCTTATCCTAATTTGCCAAATATCTTATCTTTTCTTCCCCAATCCTAATTTTTCCTCCCTCCTTTCTTACTTACTTCTTCTTCCCTTCTTTCCCTTCTCATTCTTCTTATCTCTTATTTTATTTTACTTAATTTATTTACATATTTCATTCATTGCATCTTCATTTTGTGCATAATTTTTGTTTTCTTTTCTAAATTCATTATTTTTCCTTTGGTGTTTGATTTTCTTATTTAACTGTGCATCTTCTCTTGAACTATTTTGGGTGCTTAGTGACTTGTGTTATTCTGGTTAGGTAATATTATCAATGCCAATCTTTTTTTCTTTGTATTACTTTTGTATTGACATGAATTTATATTATCTCTCCTCCTCCACTCTCTTCCCCATTATTGTACATTTTGTACCACTGGCATGCCATGACTTCTATTGTTTTCTCACTTGCATGTTGTAGCTACCATGTAATTGAGACCCTCATTATTTGGCATTAACCCACCCATACTTCATTTATTTTCTTATCTTTACTTCTGGGTATTACTGTTCTTCTTTTTCTCTTCTTCCAGGCTAGCCACCGAATATGGAAAAAGGGAGAAACTTCTAAAAGGGGACAAACAAGTCCATCTGCAAAATCCTTGAAGGAAAGCATCAGTTGGAACAACCCGTCCACCTACACATCTCAGCATGCACCGAGAACGGTGCAATCTTTAAGTGTAGGGAGGTCGATACCGATCTCCATGGGTTAGTCACTCTTCTATCTCAATGGTTTATTTTTCTTGTTAGTTGTTGCATTTGCATGTTTGATTGCATATTTATTTGATTTTGTACATTTAGTTACTACTTGGTTGAAGTAATATTTTCTTTTTCAAGAAATCTTTATAGTATTTCACTAATTTAAATTGAAAAATTTTTTAAATTTGTTTGAAGTTGTATTTGGAACATGGTTTTTGAGCCAAAGAACACACAACCTGTGAGACTTTGAGCTTATTTATATGGTTACATTATTTAACCATAAATATTTTATTCCCGTGTGTTCCCTTCTCTATGATTGTAATCTATATTTTGTTCCAATCTATATGTTCATTATTTAGTATATTTACATGCTTACATATGATTGAGGCCATTGTTTGATTTTAGCTCACTTATCCCAAATAAGCCTACCCTTTAAATCACCCTTGTCAAGTCACTTTGAGCCTTTTAATCTCCATTTGTTCTGTATTTTACCACATCACTAGTCTTAAAGCAGAAAAATAATTAAATATCCCAATTGAATCTTTGGTTAGCTTAAGATAGGGATTGTGTAACAATTAAGTGTGGGAAAACTGTGGGAACATGGGTTAATAAGGGAATGTATCATGTTTCTAAATTATTTGAATATTGAGAATTTGGGAACCTACTCATGAAAAACCAAAATAGAAAAATAATGGAGAATCCATGTGCATTGATAAGTTATGTTTGCTTTTATAATTCAAAAAAAAAGAGAAAAAAAGAGAAAAAGAAAAAAATATATATATATAATATAATATAAATAAATAAATAAATAAGGGGACAAAATTACCCCAATGTTAAGTTAATAAAAGATCAATGCATATGTGACACAAATCAAAAGAAAAATTGACACATGAGTATGTGATATAAAAGTGGGAATTATGGGTAGCTAGGCATGATTTTAGAAATTATATAGAATGTATGTATGTTAGGTGACCTCACCCTTACCTTAGCCCCATTACAACCTTGAAAAGACCTCATGATGTTTGCATTGGTATACTAAATTTTGTTGATTGATTAGATGAAGAACAAGGTTTAGAAAGCATGATTAGAGAAGAGTAGAGTGAATTACCCTATACACTTGAGAGATTAGAGTGCATATACACTACCAGTAAGGGTTCAGTGCTTAATTCTATGTTCCCTGCTTTCATGAGCTATCTTCTTAAAAGTTTACTTGTTTTTTATTGTATGATTTGAATTAGTGAAATCTGATTTATGTTTGTCTTGAAGAGTTTATTTACTTTTAACTAAGTAGGTAGAAACATTTTGCATGTAGTTGCATTCATATAGAAAGGTTGCATTTCATACATTCTACCATTCCTCTTCAACCCTTTATAGCTTCTCTTGAGCTTAGCATGAGGACATGCTATTATTTAAGTGTGGGGAGGTTGATAAACCACTATTTTATGGTTTATCTTGTGCTCAATTGAGTGGATTTTATCAACTCTTTACCTACTTATTCATACTATTTGCATGGTTTTACATTTGCCTTCCTAATTATGTGCTTTGATTGAAAACATGCTTCTTTGGCCTTAAGTTCCCTATATTTAATCCTCTCTTATTACCATTAAATGCCTTGATATGTGTGTTAAGTGATTTCAGATATTACAGGGCAGGAATGGCTTAGAGGATAGAAAGGAAGCATGCAAAAGTGGAAGGTATACAAGAAGTTGGAGAAATTGCTAAGCTGTCCAGCCTGACCTCTTCACACTCAAACGGCTATAACTTTAGCTACAAAGGTCCAAACGACGCGGTTCTAGTTACATTGGAAAGCTAATGTCCGGGGCTTCGATTTGATATATAATATGCCATAGTTTCTCTGACGATAGGCGACACGAACGCATCATTCACGCGGCCGCGTCGCAGTGGCGAAAATCAGCGTGTTTGAATTCGCAACCAGCGAATTTTGGGCTGTTTCTGACCCAGTTCTCGACCCAGAAAATACAGATTAGAGGCTATAAAGTGGGAGAATGCATCCATTCATGAACATGATTTGATAATTCACTTTTTACGATTTAGATGTAGTTTTTAGAGAGAGAGAGGCTCTCTCCTCTCTCTCTTAGGATTTAGGATTAGGATTTTTAGAAATTAGGAATATTTCATCTTCATCTCAGGTTCAATGTTCTTTTTATTTATTTTCTCTTTTATTTTTATTTACTCTGATGCTTTCATTTATATCTGAATTGTGTTGCCCAATTGGCTTATGAACTTTCCATGTTAGAGTTGATTTTCTTATTTAATATACATTACTGAGATGTTTTTAGATAAATGATTTTAATTTAGATTTTCTACCTTTTGGCTCTGGTTGATTGATTGGTGACTCTTGAGTTATCAAACTCATTGTTGATTGAAAATTGGAATTCTTCAAGAATTAATTCGAGATCCAATAACTCCCTTCCAGTTCTCATATCTTGCCAAGAGTTTATTTTATAGTTATTTATTTATTTTAATTGTCATTTGAATTACTTGTCATACTTCTTCCTTATTTCCAAAACCCCCAATTTTACCTTTTTCATAACCAATAATAAGAACATACCTCCCTGCAATTTCTTGAGAAGACGACCCGAGGTTTAAATACTTCGGTTATCAATTTATTTAGGGGTTTGTTACTTGTGACAACCAAAACGTTTGTATGAAAGGACTTTTGTTGGTTTAGAAGCTATACTTGCAACGGGAACTTATTCTGAATTCTAGACCACGCAAAAGTTCTCTCATCACGGACCCCATGGCGCCTCGACAAGTCTTGGTAACAAGGCAATTGAGAGGTGGATTTTAGAGGTAACTCTTTATAACCGAGTCTTAGTGCTGTTGTAGTGTATGGAGTATGGTTGCTTTTTGTTTGTAAGCTACATCATTAAGTCGTTGCATTAGTCACAAGCTTAGTTGTTTTCAATTTTTATATTGCCTTGTTCTACAAAGTTTTTAATTGAATTTCAGGTCCCTCTGTAGTCACTAAACAGTTATAGATACATAGAGTATTGATACTTACTTATTAGTTGCAGAATGTAATTGGTCTAGGGCCTTCGATGAATTTATTGTTGGTATCTACTACAGAGCAAATGAGTTCTCTTGTGGCATCTGGTGGATGCTATGGTATGGTAGTTTTATAGTTCCATTGCAAAGATATTATGTTCAAGCTTGCAAGTCTCCCAAATTTTTTGCTTTTCTTTTTCTCATCCACGTACCATTTCCATGTTGGTGTTGTCTTATTAGAATGCTAAAGAATTAGTTGCAGAGGTTGCTTAGAAGATATCACCGTTGGTATGCGAGTAGAAGTCGTCTCCAGTTAAAGTGAAAATGAAACGGGAACGACATTATATTTGGATATTGGCTATTATTTTGTATTGTGGACAACGATTTATTGTATGGTGAGAATTTTAATCTCCTGGACTATAGATACAATAACATGGCTGTATTATAACTACGGAGAGTATAGATAATATGGAAATAAGGGTTCTTCTAGAGTTATGTCATACGTGCAGGTGGAACATGGCTATATTATAATAGGAACCTTTCTCTTCAATCTCTCATATAAGAGTTTTTAGCAACCAAATAACTTTCATACACATTTCAAATCAGTTTGCAAGAACAGGTTAATGAGAGCAAATGCCTTTTTAAACATAAATGTCTTGAAGTTACGAATTATTATGTGATATTAAGTACTATCTATAGGCCCTGTAAGTTATTCTATTCCATTTTTTTAGTGTAACAACAATAAATAAATATACATGAACAAAGTAATATTACTGAAAATTTATAATGACAATAGATTGAGTTATCTATATAATTTTTAAGAACAAGTTCATCTTCTTAAAAGCAAAAATCTACCCAAGGGTAGAACACAAATGATCCGGTGACCGTTATTATATTCGCAAGCCCACAAATACATAAAAAACACAAATCGGGTCCAATGTATTGAGCCCAAGACACAATAAATTTTTTACAAAAATACCATTGATGAGCGGATAATTTATACGCTATTTGGCATTATTTTTAGGTAGTTTTTAGTAAGTTCAAGATACTTTTAGGGATGTTTTCATTAGTTTTTATGTTAAATTCACATTTCTGGACTTTACTATGAGTTTGTGTGTTTTTCTGTGATTTCAGGTAATTTTTGGCTGAAATTGAGGGACCTGAGCAAAACTCTGATAAGGAGGTTGACAAAGGACTGCTGATGCTGTTGGAATCTGACCTTCCTGCACTCGAAATGGATTTTCTGGAGCTACAGAACTCCAAATGGCGCTCTCTCAACGGCGTTGGAAAGTAGACATCCAGAGCTTTCCAGAAATATATGATAGTCCATACTTTATTCGAGAATTGATGACGTAAATTGGCGCTCAACTCCAGTTCCATGTTGCTGTCTGGAGTAAAACGCCAGAAACACGTCACGACCT
>NC_029774.3:40912760-40962066 GCF_000817695.3 Arachis duranensis
AAATAGGATAATTTACTATTGTATTAGACATCTTTGGTCTCAATTTTATTTTATTCTTCATCTGAGGAGACTATTGATCACATTTTGGGGGCAGGCCATTCAGCCATGCCTGAACCTTTCACTTATGTATTTTCAACGGTGGAGTTTCTACACACCATAGATTAAGGGTGTGGAGCTCTGCTGTACCTCAAGTTTCAATGCAATTACTACTATCTTCTATTCAATTCCGCTTGTTCTTATTCTAAGATATTCGTTGCACGTCAACATGATGAATGTGATGATCCGTGACACTCATCATCATTCTCACCTATGAACGCGAGACTGACAACCACTTCTGTTCTACCTTAGACTGGACGCATATCTCTTGGATTCCTCAATCAGAATCTTCGTGGTATAAGCTGTGATGCCCTACATACAGCTTGCCATAGGAAGGAATGAAAGAACTGGAAGGAAGAAGTAGGAAAGTAGAAAAAGAAAGGGCATAGTATCTCCATACGCCTATCTGAAATTCCCACCATTAATTTACATAAGTATTTCTATCCTATTTTAATTATCTTTATTTTCTATTTATTATTTATTAATATTCGAAAATCCATAATCAATTATTATCCGCCTGACTGAGATTTACAAGATGACCATAGCTTGCTTCATACCAACAATCTCTGTGGGATCGACCCTTACTCACGTAAGGTTTATTACTTGGACGACCCAGTACACTTGCTGGTTAGTTGAACGGAGTTGTGATCACACATAGCAAAGAGCCATTATAATTATTCCATACAACAACAAAGAATACAACATTGATGATCACAATTTCGTCCACCAACCATCATTTTCTTAATGATCTTATTAAGATGCCACAATAACTTGCTGAAAAAAAGCTTATAAATGTGCTTGCGAATTTGTAATTGACAGTTGAATGTATCTTGTCAACAATAGTGAAAAAAGCACAATTGTTCGGTCCACCACATTTCCACATTGTAAGAATGGCACAAAAATTCCATAGCTGTGGAAAACCTTGACATTCTTATGTTGTAGCAAACATATACAGGACGATCCTGAAGTAGAAGATTTTTCTAATAACAAAAACTCAGATAAATACAGACGGAAGCTTGGTGCAACTGCACAAACCCTATCATCACAAAAATCATAAGCAAACAAGTACAACACCACCCAAAAAGAATAGTGTGGCTAAGTATGGCCATACCTTATATAAGTTAACTAATTGAGAATATTGACAGTGGGTGTAATAATGATCATAATAGCATATTCTTTGTTTGAGTACAAAATACAGAACTCACAGGCTATAGAAAAGCCTATGTAGAAGACCTTTTCACCCAGTAAGATAATGGTGAAGGCCACAAATAAGAAATGACACTATACCATGGAACCTATTTATACGACCTTTCACCAAGTAAAACCGCGGTGAAAGCGTTAAAAAGGCTGTTTAAAACATTAGTATACCAGGCTACTTGGTGAGTGTGATACAGACATCAGTTATATGTAATTACAAAAAATTTACATGCATCTCACTATTAATGCAATGGAGATTAACGATCATGCTTCATTTTATATTTAACCACCAAAAAAATAAAATACCAGGCACCTCCTCAGAGGGTTGCTCCCATTGACTTCCTGCGCTAGTGAGACATTGCTTTTGCAACTAATGCCTTTTCATTTCCGTTGTGTTCTTTTAAAACCAAATCAATGGTAAGCCATATCCGAGTTACAACATTAACTGTCTGCAACACAGCAAGCAATTTATTTAAAAGCAGATTTCATAAAAAAAGATAAGCGCGTACATTATGCCCGGACTATTGTAAGAGTTAGGATAATTACCCAGACGTCATAATATTTCCAGAGTGCCCCCCGTATCATCCATTATGAAACCCATACTCTGCAATCTATACTGCACCAGAATTGGGAATCGGTTAACCGAGTAATCAATTAAATAATGACATTAAGACCAAAGAAAAGGAACGATGATTGTTTTAGTATCTAGGACGAAGACTATGACATAGTAGGAACAAGTACACCATCTACTAAGTGAACAGCAGGGTAGGGTTAGTCAAATTAGAATTAAAATTAAAGTACATGATTCAATATATGAGTAGGGTAAATTAATATGAAAATAGGATGCATACGATCCCCAAGTTTGTTGTAGGACATTAGCATCTTTGATGTCGTATGTTGAGAACCTTGGGCGCACCCCATCATTTGATGATAGCCATGCTTGGCCGAGGGTTATAGACTCAAGGTACAGTGCCTGCAAACGAACAATAGGTGCAGAAATATAGAAGCTTGACTATGAGTAGTCAATCAGCTAATGAAATAATAACATGGCTGAGTATAAGCAAAAAGATAGGCAATGAGAGTGTGTTCTCACCACTTTAGTCATCGCCATTTGTCTGTTTTCGGTCTCTTCTGGATGAACTAATAAATCTAAGTACATTAGCTTACGTCTTACATTGTCAATGATCATCAGGTACCAATGCTCGATAGTCCACATCGGCACATAAATCTATTTGAAATAAGAAAACTGTATGTGTTAGAATTATAATGAGTAATTGCGCTCTCAAGTACATCATATCATATAGTGTATAACCAAAAAGAACACCATGAAGGAATTAATTATACCCGATGTACTTTGTTAACCTTCGATGGCATATGCTTTTCTTTGATCGTTGCAAGCGTGCCCTTCAAAAGAGATCACATTTCCAGGGCGACTTGCTGAGAAGAACAAAAAGTATGACAAAGAAACAATAAATTTTAAAGTAGCAGCATGCAAAATTTCCGACTGTTTGGGAAGCAGCAACATACCATAATTGTTATCGGGAGGAACCACAAATAGCTCGGGCTAGTGTGGGAAAGCATTGTGACGACAACATCAAGCACCTACAAGTAGGGATAGGGTTTCGGGTCAGTTAACACGCATAAAGTAGAGCAGTGGTGCTTTTGACTACAACCGACACATGTTACACTTAGCATTTACTTTTTATGCGGGTTTTTTAACGGGCTGGAACTGAATACCTACATCATCAATGAGTTTTTCCTTTGGTACAAGCGTGAATGCTGCCTTCCTATCATGTGGAAAGGTCCAACATCAACCAGGATCTCGCTGAAAAAACCAGTGGCCAAGAATTACGGATAATGTTTCAGTATAACTGGCATAGGGTTGACACGAGCAAGTGCTCAGCAACCATAGAAAATTAAGGGTTACGAATGAAATTTGGCTAACCTAGGTGGTAGGTCGTTGCTGAATACATAAGTCGCAGCCACTAGGTCTATCCCAAACAACTGCATCTCCTTAGTGGGTGAAAATGCTAGGTCTATTCCCTGCCACATGTCATAATAATGCCGCATCAACTATAAGCGTAAGGTAACAACAAATGAATCCTAAATGTAATGCCCACAACTACAACACGATCTACCTTTGGGATCCTATCTAGTTTTACCAGCATGACATCAGGCATTTGTTTCTTTCCACCACTGCACCCCAATGGGAATATATTGTAACATCTATCATCATCAACATTGCATTCCATATCCCTCTGACTGGGTGGCGTGGCGAATTCACCATGGCCTACATATTCCGTCGTGAGGTCCACCTACAATAGAGTCATTCATTAGGGAATGAGCCAGATACAAGTCTATTCAAATTTAAAAAACACATAGAAAAACTATTTTGCACGCAATAAAAAGTTTCAGCACACATTACCCAAATCACTATCACAACCCTCCACGAGAAGCTTGTAATAAACATTGGCAAATATTGTAATAAATTAAAACTTGGAGTTACCATACCAAAAAAGGAGGATTTAGCTGTTACTAGTGTTCAATAAGAATATAATCATGGTGCTTACAGCTAAGAAAGGCATACTAGGTTGAGCATATATGTGTCGAAAGAAGAAGTGTGCTGTGTGATTTTGTATACTTCTCTCTACCGCATACTATTATCGTCAAACACACAGTTACTGTCACGTGCACAGTGAAAAGACTTTTATTCCGAGATAAATTATCGCTTAATATTTTGATTAATTTTTAAAAATTAAAGCTAGGATTCATTTTTGGAAGTCTACTGAATTTATTTATTTTCTAGACTACTAATTGGACTTATCATAGTTGAAATTCTTTAGACCAAACTTTGGTTGAAATCATGTATAACAAATAAGTAAATATATATATCACCCTTTGAAACCTTAAAAAATTATTCATAACTCGTTACATATAGTAAAAAAATATATATACAACCCTTTTAATGTAGTTTTTTGTAATTAATATCCCATGTACCGAAAACAAAATCATATATAGAGTGATATTATCCAAAAATAGGAGTGGAATTATTATTTTTCACGTTTTTAATCTACGACTTATTTTTTAAAAGAATTGATTTTTTATTTTTTGGTGAATGATTTTTAATTTGATCCTTTTTTAAAATGATTTAAAAATTAATTAAACATACAATACATGTATTTAAATACGTAATAAATAAATTTTAATTTGTACACAACATTTTTTATGCACTGAATATAAATTTTTACTCAAATTTTAAAGGCAAGATATCATATTATCATAACTTCTGATTTCATTGTAAATAAATTCACTGTTACTCACACCTAGTTCATTCTATGCATTACTGTTAGTAGTAATTTTTGGAATCAATTTTTAATTATTTGTTTTATTTTTCTTGATTCAAAAACTTATTTATGTATTAACTCCTCCAACCTAGCTGACAAACCTAATTTATGTTTCTATCTAACTAAAACTGTAATTATTACAAGAAATCTACAATTATGATTGTTAACTTAGTAAATAAACTATATAAATAATTAAGAATGAAAATAGAGATCAAATATTAACTAATGTTACAGGATTTATAAAATCATTGTTAATTTCTTAAAAATATTTATTTTTTTGTATTTGGATGTCATGGGATATTAATTATAAAAAACTACATTAAAAAGGGTCGTATGTCTTCTTTCTTTTACTGTACGTAAAGGGTTATATATATATATAGGTTTCAAGAGATCATATATATTTATTATAAATTATTTCAGCCAAATTTTGGTCCAAAAAATATTAACTATTATGAGTGTGTAGTTATTTAAAAATTAAATAGATTCAGTCCACCAATAAAAATGAACTTCAGCTTCTGAAAAATTAGTCAAACCGTTAAGCTCTAATATAGTTCATGACAAGAAACAAAAAACTACATGTGTGATGGTGACTATGTGTGTAACAGTGACCGTGTGAAGTAGAGACAAGGAGACAAAAATCTATAACACTCTTCTTCTTTTGACACATATAGTCAACATAGTAGCTTTTTCCAGCTAGCTGTAAGTACCAAATAATTTTTCAACCAACATAACCTCTTAAATGAAAGAAGAGAGTGACTAGTGGTTGCCAGAAAAATATTTCCAACAAAAGAGAATCTGCAACGAAAGCTATAAAGTATTCAACTTCAAATACGTTACCAGTTCGGGTTTTTTTGTTCTGTCCTGTGTCTTTGGACCTCGTCTCGGCTGCCTTGTTTTCTTCTTTGCCCTTGTGCTTCTGAACGGCATGTGATCCATGCTAAACTCTATCTTTGTCGTTGGTATGTATGTAGGATCGTCTGCACCATCCATGCTACATGTGGGGGTCGATGTGACCCGTTTCTTACCCTTGTATTTGTGTGAATGCTGCTCTTTGAGCATTTTCTTACCGCTACACACACAGCCGAAGGACACATTCGTGATACCTTTCGAAGTAAAAGCCTGATTATTTTGGCCGATAAGGCTAACTATAGTTCATCATAGATCTGCCAGCATCTCATTCTGCCGATTGATAAGAAAACTTTTGTATGGTTTGGAATCGATCAAAACAAGCATCAATTCGTTGGTAGCATAGTCCAAACCAACAATGAATTCTCTTAATCAAATGTTTACAAATTCTAATTAATCAAAAGTATTTAAACATCGAGTCGTCTTCCCTAGGAATTGCAATGAAATGCACATTTATTGGCTATGAGAGAGAGAGAGAGAGAGAGAGAGAGAGAGAGAGAGAGAGAGAGAGAGCATGGGGAATTGGGAAAGCAAGCAAGAGAGCAAGAAATATAAATAGCAATGAAGTAACTTAGTATGCAAGAAAGCAAAAGACAAAGCAAGTAAAAGCAATGAAAATGGAAATTGAATGCTAAAATGGACTCTTGGCAAGAATTGGGTAATTAGGGATTCCTATCCTAGTTATGGACCACAAACATGGCAATTGTATGAAATCAATTCAAACTAGTCAATCCCCATTGAGAATTAGTCAAAAGAGTGTAATTGATCTCAATCCATAAGTCCTAGTCAACTCACTAATTAACTTAGTGAAGACTAGCGTCAATGGAAACCAAACCAATTAACTATTCTCACACAATGTAGAATGGACATCCACAACTCAATTCTACCCAAATATCCAATTTCTCAACCAAGAGTGTGAAAACTGAACATGCAAGAAATTAAAAGTCAAAAGCAATAAAAGTCAAAGCAAGTAAAATTAAAGTGCAAGAAACCTCTTGGCAAGTAATTGAGAGCTAAGGTCACCTATCCTAGACATTGACCACAAACATATGATGATTATGAAGAGTTAATCCTACTTAGTCAATCTTACATCGAAGATAAGTCAAATAGGCATAGTTAATTTCAATCCCTAAGTCCTATGTCAACACTAAGGGGTCACATAGAGTCAAGGAAAACCAAATGAACTAACTACTTTAATGTATCAAACAAGAATGGACATCAATGACTCAAGGATCACCAAAGTCAACAATTTTAAGCCAAGAGTGGAGCAAAACTATGTAAAAACTAAGCCAAACATTTTATCAAATACTTGGTGTGCATGAAAATAAAATAATATTAAAATACATTAAAAATAAACTCCAATTACCAAAAGCAAGAAAATGATAATAACAAGTAAAGAAAGCAATAAATGACATGAAAATATAATTACATTAATTGGAATTAAAATAACAAAGTGTGCTTAAAACATAAAAGTGACAAAATAAAGGAATTATAACAAGAGAAATGAAGAAGAAGAAAGATGCAATAACAATAAATGACAAGGGAAAGTAAATAAAAACAAGAATTAAAAAGGAAAATTACGAGAAAGTAAACTAAGAACCCTAATTCCTAGATAGAAGGGGGAGTTTCTCTCTCTAGAAAACACCCTACATAATGCTAAACTAAACCCTAATTGCTCCCCCTTCATTCCTCTTCACTTTGGTCTTAAATAGCTTCAAAAAACTGAGTTGGAATGGGTTTTGGGGGCCCAGAAATTGCCCCTAGCGGTTTCCAATGACTGAGCTCATGTGCAGGGACCTGTGCGGATGCACAGATGTGTGCGTCCGCACACTTGCTGAATCCTGACTTGTGCGTGTGAACAAATTGTGTGCGTACGCACACTTCAACTTTGTCCATGATGAGCGGATAATTTATACGCTTTTTGGCATTGTTTTTAGGTAGCTTTTAGTAGGATCTAGTTAATTTTTAGGGATGTTTTCATTAGTTTTTATGCTAAATTCACATTTCTGGACTTTACAATGAGTTTGTGTATTTTTCTGTGATTTCAGATATTTTCTGGCTGAAATTGAGGGACCTGAGCAAAACTCTGATAGGAAGTTGACAAAGGACTGCTGATGCTGTTGGAATCTGACCTCTCTGCACTCGAAATGGATTTTCAAGAGCTACAAAACTTCAAATGGCGCGCTCTCAACGGCGTTGGAAAGTAGACATCCAGAGCTTTCCAGAAATATATAATAGTTCATACTTTATTCGAGATTAGATGACGCAAACTAGCGTTCAACGCCAGTTCTATGCTGCATTCTAGAGTAAAATGCCAGAAACACGTTACAAACCAGAGTTAAACGCCAAAAACACATTACAACTTGGCGTTTAACTCCAAGAGAAGCCTCTGCACGTTTAAAGCTCAAGCTCAGCCCAAGCACACACCAAAGTGGGCCCCGAAAGTAGATTTCTGCATTTAGACTTATTTCTGTAAACCCTAGTAACTAGTCTAGTATAAATAGGACATTTTACTATTGTATTAGACATCTTTGGATTATTTTGGGATTACCTTATGATCCTTTGATCACGTTTATAGGGGCTAGCCATTCGGCCATGCTTGGACCATCACTTATGTATTTTCAACGGTGGAGTTTCTACACACCATAGATTAAAGTGTGGAGCTCTGCTGTACCTCGAGTTTTAATGCAAAGTACTACTATCTTTTATTCAATTCGGCTTATTCTTATTCTAAGATATTCGCTACACTTCAACATGATGAATGTGATGATCCGTGATACTCATAATCATTCTCACCTATGAACGCGTGATTGACAACCACTTCTGTTCTACCTTAGAACGAGCGAGTATCTCTTGGATTCCCTAACCAGAATCTTCGTGGTATAAGCTAGAACCCTTTGGCGGCCACTCTTGAGGATCTGGAAAGTCTAAATCTTGTCTGTGGTATTCCAAGTAGGATTCAGGGATTGAATGGCTGTGACGAGCTTCAAACTCGTGATTGTTGGGCGTGATGACAAACGCAAAATAATCAATGGATTCTATTCCGACATGATCGAGAACCGACAGATGATTAGCCGTGCTGTGACAAGAGCATTTGGACCTTTTTCACTGAGAGGATGATGTAGCCATTGACAATGGTGATGCCCTACATACAGCTTGCCATGGAAAGGAGTATGAAGGATTGAAAGTAAGAAAGCAGTATGTTACAGATATTCAACAGGGACACAACATCTCCAAACACTTATGTGAAATTCCCGCCAATGATTTACATAAGTATTTCTATATTTATTTTATGCTTTAGTTATTATTAATTTCAAAAATCATTATAACCATTTGAATCTGCCTAACTGAGATTTACAAGATGACTATAGCTTGCTTCATACCAACAATCTCCGTGGGATCGACCCTTACTCACGTAAGGTATTACTTGGACGACCCAGTGCACTTACTGTTTAGTTGTGCGAAGTTGTGACAAAGTGTGATTCACGTTGGAGAGCGCTACCAAGTCTTTGGCGCCATTGTTGATGATCACAATTTCCTGCACCAAGTTTTTGGCGCCGTTGCCGGGGATTGTTCATGTTTGGCAACTGACGGTTCATCTTGTTGCTCAGATTAGGTAATTTTCTTTTTGTTTTATTTTCAAAAAATTTTTTCAAAAAAGCTTTCAAAAAAATTTTACTTCTGTTTTCAAAAAATTATTCTAAATTTTTAAGAATGAATTCTAGTATTTCATGAAGCATGTTGAAGCTCGGCTGGCTGTAAAGCCATGTCTAATTCAATTGGATTGAGGCTTCCCCTTATCAGTATATGAAGTTAGATGAAGTATCAGCTGTTGTATGTCTCATTTGTATGCTAAAGCTTGGCTGGCTATTAAGCCATGTCTAATTCCTGGACCGGAGCTTTAGACTAACATTGCAAAGATTCCTGGAATTCTTATTAAAAATTTTGAATTTCTTATTTTATTTTTCCTATATGTTTTTTGAAAGAATCAAAAAAAAAAGAAGAAAATTGCAAAATCATAAAATCAAAAAATATTTTTGTGTTTCTTGTTTTGAGTCTAGTGTCAAAATTGTAAATTTGGTGTCAATTGCATGTTTTTAAAATTTATGCATTTTTCAAAAACTCATGCATGTGTTCTTCATGATCTTCAAGTTGTTCTTGACAAGTCTTCTTGTTTGATCTTCATACTTTCTTGTTTTGTGTTGCATGATGTTTTTCATATGCATTTTTGCATTCATAGTGTCTAAGCATTAAAAATCTCTAAGTTTGGTGTCTTACATATTTTCTTTTCTTGAAAATTTTTTCAAAAATATGTTCTTGATGTTCATCTTGACATTCAAAGTGTTCTTGGTGTTCATCTTGACATTCATAGTGTTCTTACATGCATCATGTGTTTTGATTCATAATTTTCATGTTGTGAGTCATTTTTGTTGTTTTTCTCTCTCCTCATTAAAAATTCAAAAAATCAAAAAAATCTTTTCCTTATTTTACTCATAATTTTTGAAAATTTGAGTTGACTTAGCCAAAAATTTTTAAAACTTAGCTATTTCTTATAAGTCAAGTCAAATTTTCAATTTTAAAAATCTTATCTTTTCAAAAATTTTTTCAAAAATCAAATCTTTTTCATTTTTTTATTATTTTCAAAATTTTTAAAATTTATTTTCAAAATCTTTTCTTATCTTTATTTCAAAATTTCAAAAATTTTACTAACAATTAATGTGATTGATTCAAAAATTTGAAGTTTGTTACTTTCTTGTTAAGAAAGGTTCAATCTTTAAATTCTAGAATCATATCATTTAGTTTCTTGTTAGTCAAGTAATTAATTTTAATTTTAAAAATCAAATTTTTTTCAACCATATCTTTTCAATCATATCTTTTTATCATATCTTCTTAAATCATATCTTTTTTCAAAAATTTGATTTCAAAAAAATCTTCTCTAACTTCTTATCTTTTCAAAATTGAATTTCAAATCTTTTTCAACTAACTAATAGACTTTTTGTTTGTTTCTTATCTTTTTTAAAACCACCTAAACACTTTTCCCTCTCTAATTTTCGAAAAATCCTCACCCCTTTTTCAAAATTATTTTTAATTAACTAATTGTTTTAAATTTTAATTTTAATTTTATTTTTTCTTTTAATTTTCGAAAATCACTAACCCTTTTTCAAAATTAATTTTCGAAAACTCCTCTCTCTCATCCTCTTCTATTTATTTATTTATCAACTAACACTTCTCTTCTACTCAAGAATTCGAACTCACTCCTCCCCCTTGTGTTTGGATTCTTACCTTTTCCTTCTTCTATTCCTTTCTTCTTCTACTAACATAAAAGAATCTCTATATTGTGACATAGAGGATTCATTTTCTTTTTCTATTATCTTCTCTTTCATATGAGCAGGAACAAGAAAAAAGGCATTCTTGTTGAAGCTGATCCTGAACCTGAAAGGACTCTGAAAAGGAAACTAAGAGAAGCTAAATTACAACAAGCCAGAGACAACCTTACTGAAATTTTTGAACAAGAAAAGGATATGGCAGCCGAACCCAACAACAATAATACAAGGAGGATGCTTGGTGATTATACTACACCTACTTCCAAATTTGATGGAAGAAGCATCTCAATCCCTGCCATTGGAGAAAACAATTTTGAGCTAAAACCTGAACTAGTTGCTCTACTGCAACAGAACTGCAAGTTCTATGAACTTCCATCAGAAGATCCTTACCAGTTTTTAACTGAGTTTTTGCAGATTGTGAGACTGTTAAGACTAATGGAGTAGATCCTGAAGTCTACAGGCTCATGCTTTTCCCTTTTGCTGTAAGAGACAGAGCTAGAATATGGTTGGATTCACAACCTAAAGATAGCCTGGACTCTTGGGATAAGCTGGTCACAGCCTTCTTGGCTAAGTTCTTTCCTCCTCAAAAGCTGAGCAAGCTTAGAGTGGATGTTCAGACCTTCAAACAGAAAGATGGTGAATCCCTCTATGAAGCTTGGGAAAGATACAAGCAGATGACCAAAAGGTGTCCTTCTGACATGCTCTCAGAGTGGACCATTTTGGATATCTTCTATTATGGTCTATCTGAGTTCTCTAAGATGTCATTGGACCATTCTGCAGGTGAATCCATTCACCTAAAGAAAACGCTTGCAGAAGCTCAAGAACTTATTGACATGGTTGCAAATAACCAATTCATGTACACTTCTGAGAGGAATTCTGTGAATAATAGGACGCCTCAGAGGAAGGGAGTTCTTAAGATTGATGCTCTGAATGCCATATTGGCTCAGAACAAAATGTTGACTCAGCAAGTCAACATAATTTCTCAAAGTCTGAATGGATGGCAAAATGCATCCAACAGTACTAAAAAGGCATCTTCTGAAGAAAAAGCCTATGATCCTGAGAACCCTGCAATGGCAGAGGTAAATTACATGGGTGAACCTTATGAAAACACCTATAATTTATCATGGAGAAATCATCCAAACAAGGCTTTAATAATGGTGGAAGAAATAGGCTTAGCAATAGCAAGCCTTTTTCATCATCTTCTCAGCAACAGACAGAGAATTCTGAGCAGAGCACCTCTAACTTAGCAAATATAGTCTCTGATCTGTGTAAGGCCACTTTAAGTTTCATGAGTGAAACAAGGTCCTCCATTAGAAATTTGGAGGTACAAGTGGGCCAACTGAGTAAGAAAGTCACTGAAACTCCTCCTAGTACTCTCCCAAGCAATACTGAAGAGAATCCAAAAAGAGAGTGAAAGGCCATTGACATAATCAACATGGCCGAACCTAGAGAGGAAGGAGAGGACGTGAATCCCAATGAGGAAGACCTCATGGGACGTCTCTCAAGTAAGAAGGAGTTCCCTATTGAGGACCCAAAGGAATCTGAAGGTCATATAGAGACTATAGAGATCTCATTAAACCTCCTTCCGCCATTCATGAGCTCTGAAGATTATTCTTCCTCTGAAGAGGATGAAGATGTAACTGAAGAGCAAATTGCTCAATATCTAGGAGCCATTATGAAGCTGAATGCCAAGTTTTTTGGTAATGAGACTTGGAAAGGTGAACCTCCCTTGCTCATTAGTAAACTAGATACATGGGTTCAGCAAACGTTACCTCAAAAGAAATAAGATCCTAGTAAATTCTTAATACCCTGTACTGTAGGCACCATGACCTTTGAGAAGGCTTTGTGTGACCTAGGGTCAGGCATAAATCTTATGTCACTCTCTGTAATGGAGAAGCTAGGGATCATTGAGGTACAACCTGCCACATTCTCATTAGAGATGGCAGACAGATTACAAAGACAAGCTTATGGATTAGTAGAGGACGTGTTAGTGAAGGTTAAAGGCCTTTACATCCCTACTGATTTTATAATCTTAGAGACTAGGAAGAATAAGGATGAATGCATCATCCTTGGAAGACCCTTCCTAGCCACAGTAGGAGCTGTGATTGACGTTAACAGAGGAAAATTAGTCCTTCAATTGAATGGGGACTACCTTGTGTTTAAAGCCCAAGGCTATCCTTCTGTAACAATGGAGAGAAAGCATGAAAAGCTTCATCAGTACAGAGTCAAACAAAGCCCCCACAATCAAACTCTAAGTTTGGTGTTGGGAGTCTACAACATTGACCTGATCACCTGTGAAGCTCCATGGGAGCACACTGTTAAGCTAGTGACACTAAAGAAGCGCTTATTGGGAGGCAACCCAATTTTTATTCATCTAATTTTATTTTTATTTTTATTGTTCTTTTATGTTTTATTAGGTTCATAATCATGTGGAGTCACAAAACAAATACTAAAATTAAAAACAGAATCAAAAACAACAGAAGAAAAAACACACCCTGGAGAAAGAGCCTACTGGCGTTTAAACGCTAGTAAGGAGCATCTTTCTGGCCTTCAACGCCAGAACAGAGCATCTTTCTGGCGTTTACAAGCAGCATTCTGGCGTTCAAATGCCAGGATTGCACCCTGAGGAAAGCTGGCGTTAAATGCTAGAAGCAAGCATGGAACTGGCGTTCAACGCTAGAAACATGCTGCAGACTGGCGTTGAACGCCCAAAACAAGCATAGAGCTGGTGTTTAATGCCAAAAACAAGCATCAATCTGGCTTTAAACGCCAGGATTTCATGCAGAAGGCATTTTACACGCCTAATTGGTGCAGGGATGATAAATCCTTGACACCTCAGGATCTGTGGACCCCACAGGATCACCTCAGGATCTGTGGACCCCACAAGATCCCTATCTACCTCAACTTACCTTCTCTCTTCTTCACACAATCCAATCCACCCAAACCCACCCTAAATGGCCGAACCTACTCCCTCTCCCTTCACTATATAAACCCCTCTATCCTTCTTCATTTTCACACACCACAACCCTCCCTTCTTCACCTTAGCCGAAACCACACACCTCTCCTTTTCCTCCATATTCTCTTCTTCTTCTTCTATTCTTTCTTCTCTTTCTCGAGGGTGAGCAATATTCTAAGTTTGGTGTGGTAAAAGCATAGATTTTTGTTTTTCCATAACCACTTATGGAACCTAATGCCGGAGAAACCTCTAGAAAAGGGAAAAGGAAGACAAAAGCTTCCACCTCTGAGTCATGGGAGATGGAGAGATTCATCTCAAAGGTCTATCAAGACCACTTCTATGAAGTTGTGGCCAAGAAGAAGGTGATCCCTGAGGTCCCTTTCAAGCTCAAGAAAAATGAGTATCCGGAGATCCGACATGAGATCCAAAGAAGAGGTTGGGAAGTTCTAACCAACCCCATTCAACAAGTCGGAATCCTAATGGTTTAAGAGTTCTATGCCAATGCATGGATCACTAGGAACCATGATCAAAGTATGAACCCAAATCCAAAGAATTATCTTACAATGGTTCGGGGAAAATACTTAGATTTCAGTCCGAAAAATGTGAGGTTGGCATTCAACTTGCCTATGATGCAAGAAGATGCACGCCCCTACACTAGAAGGGTCAACTTTGATCAAAGGTTGGACCAAGTCCTTATAGACATATGTGTGGAAGGAGCTCAATGGAAAAGAGACTCTAAAGGCAAACCGGTTCAATTGAGAAGACTGGACCTTAAGCCTGTGGCTAGAGGATGGTTGGAGTTCATCCAATGCTCCATCTTCCCCACTAGCAACCGATCCGAAGTTACTGTGGATCGGGCCATCATGATCCATAGCATCATGATTGGAGAGGAAATAGAAGTTCATGAAGTCATCTCTCTAGAACTCTACAAAGTAGCTGAAAAGTCCTCCACCTTGGGAAGGCTAGCTTTTCCTCATCTTATTTGCCATCTATGCTACTTAGCTGGAGTTATCATAGAAGGAGACATTCTCATTGAAGAGGATAAGCCCATCACTAAGAAGAGGATGGAACAAACAAGAGAGCCCATTTGTGGATCTCAAGAGACACATGAGGAAGCTCATCACCAAGAAATCACTGAGATGCCTCAAGGGATACATTTTCCTCCAAACAACTATTGGGAATAACTCAACACTTCTCTAGAAGACTTGAGTTATAACATGGACCAACTAAGGATGGAACACCAAGAGCACTCCATCATTCTCCATGAGATTAGAGAAGATCAAAGAGCAATGAGGGAGGAGCAACAAAGGCAAGGAAGAGACATAGAAGAGCTCAAGGACATCATTGGTTCTTCAAGAAGAAGGCGCCACCCTCACTAAGGTGGATTCATTCCTTAACTTCCTTGTTCTTATCTCTCTGTTTTTCGTTTTTAAGCTTCATGTTTATCTATGTTTGTGTCTTTACTACATGATCATTAGTGTCTAGTAACTATGTCTTAAGGCTATGAATAATTCCATGAATCATTCACCTTTCTTAAATGAAAAATGTTTCTAACACAAAAAGAACAAGAAGTACATGAGTTTCGAATTCATCCTTGAAATTAGTTTAATTATATTGATGTGGTGACAATACTTTTTGTTTTCTGAATGAATGCTTGAACAGTGCTTATTTTTGATCTTGTTGTTTATGAATGTTAAAATTGTTGGCTCTTGAAAGAATGATGAAAAAGAGAAATGTTATTGATAATATGAAAAATCATAAAATTGATTCTTGAAGCAAGAAAAAGCAGTGAATAACAAAGGCTTGCAAAAAAAGTGGCAAAAAATATAAAAGAAAAAGAAAAAGCAAGCAGAAAAAGCCAATAGCCCTTAAAATCAAAAGGTAAGGGTAAAAAGGATCCAAGGCTTTGAGCATCAATGGATAGGAGGGCCCAAGGAAATAAAATCCAGGCCTAAGCGGCTAAATCAAGCTGTCCCTAACCATGTGCTTGTGGCATGCAGGTCCAAGTGAAAAGCTTGAGACTGAGTGGTTAAAGTCATGATCCAAAGCAAAAGGAGTGTGCTTAGGAGCTCTGGACATCTCTAACTGGGGACTTTAGCAAAGCTGAGTCACAATCTGAAAAGGTTCACCCAGTCATGTGTCTGTGGCATTTATGTATCCGGTGGTAATACTGGAAAACAAAGTGCTTAGGGCCACGACCAAGACTCATAAAAGTAGCTGTGTTCAAGAATCAACATACTTAACTAGGAGAATCAATAACACTATCTGAACTCTGAGTTCCTATAGAAGCCAATCATTCTAAACTTCAAATGATAAAGTGAAATGCCAAAACTGTTCAGAAGCAAAAAGCTACAAGTCCCGCTCAACTAATTAGAACTAATATTCATTGATATTTTGGGATTTATAGTATATTCTCTTCTTTTTATCCTATTTGATTTTCAGTTGCTTGGGGACAAGCAACAATTTAAGTTTGGTGTTGTGATGAGCGGATAATTTATACGCTTTTTGGCATTGTTTTTAGGTAGTTTTTAGTAGGATCTAGCTACTTTTAGGGATGTTTTCATTAGTTTTTATGCTAAATTCACATTTCTAGACTTTACTATGAGTTTTTGTGTTTTTCTATGATTTCAGGTATTTTCTGGCTGAAATTGAGGGACCTGAGCAAAACTCTGATAGGAGGCTGACAAAGGACTGTTGATGCTGTTGGAATCTGACCTCCCTGCACTCAAAATGGATTTTTTGGAGCTACAGAACTTCAAATGGCGCGCTCTCAATGGCGTTGGAAACTAGACATCCAGAGCTTTCCTGCAATATATAATAGTTCATACTTTATTCAAGATTATATGACGCAAACTGGCGTTCAATGCTAGTTCCATGCTGCATTCTGGAGTAAAATGCCAGAAACACATCACAAACCAGAGTTAAACGCCAAAAACACGTTACAACTTGGCGTTTAACTCCATGAGAAGCCTCTGCACGTGTAAAACTCAAGCTCAGCCCAAGCACACGCCAAAGTGGGCCCCGGAAGTAGATTTCTGCATTTAGACTAATTTCTGTAAACCATAGTAACTAGTCTAGTATAAATAGGACATTTTACTTTTGTATTAGACATCTTTGGATTATTTTGGGATTACCTTATGATCCTTTGATCACATTTATGGGGGCTGGCCATTCGGCCATGCCTGGACCATCACTTATGTATTTTCAACGGTGGAGTTTCTACACACCATAGATTAAGGTGTGGAGCTCTGCTGTACCTCGAGTTTTAATGCAAAGTACTACTATCTTTTATTCAATTCAGCTTATTCTTATTCTAAGATATTCGCTGCACTTCAACATGATGAATGTGATGATCCGTGACACTCATCATCATTCTCACCTATGAACGCGTGATTGACAACCACTTCCGTTCTACCTTAGAATGAGCGAGTATCTCTTGGATTCCCTAACCAAAATCTTCGTGATATAAGCTAGAACCCTTTGGCGGCCACTCTTGAGGATCCGGAAAGTCTAAACCTTGTCTATGGTATTCCGAGTAGGATTCAGGGATTGAATGGCTGTGACGAGCTTCAAACTCGCGATTGTTGGGCGTGATAACAAACGCAAAAGAATCAATGGATTCTATTCCGACATGATCGAGAACCGACAGATGATTAGCAGTGCTGTGACGAGCATTTGGACCTTTTACACTGAGAGGATGGGATGTAGCCATTGACAATGGTGATGCCCTACATACAGCTTGTCATGGAAAGGAGTATGAAGGATTGAAAGTAAGAAAGCAGTATGTTGCAGAGATTCAACAGGAAAAAAGCATCTCCATACACTTATCTGAAATTCCCGCCAATGATTTACATAAGTATTTCTATATTTATTTTATGCTTTAGTTATTATTAATTTCGAAATCATTATAACCATTTGAATCCGCCTAACTGAGATTTACAAGATGACCATAGCTTGCTTCATACCAACAATCTCTGTAGGATCGACCCTTACTCACGTAAGGCATTACTTGGACGACCTAGTGCACTTGCTGGTTAGTTGTGCGAAGTTGTGACAAAGTGTGATTCACGTTGGAGAGCGCCACCAAGTCTTTGGCGCCATTGTTGATAATCACAATTTTGTACACCAGTCCACTATAGCAAATTACATATCATTTCGAAGCTCCGGACGTTAGCTTTCCAATGGCACTGAATTCACCTCATTTGGACCTATGTAGCTCAAGTTATGATTAATTTAGTACCGAGAGGTCAGGGTTGGCAGCTTTCCAAATCTCATTTTTTCATGGTTTCTTCCCTTTTACATGCTCTTCTCCTCACTTATCCTACCCATGCTTGCCTTGGAAACCTGAAATCACTTAACAAATACATCAAGGCACCAAATGGGATTAAAGTGAATAAACTAACTAGGATTAAGCACAAAAGAGCATGTTTTCACATTTAAGCACAATTTAGGAAGAAATCTCAAAAGCATGCTATTTAGATGAATAAATGTGGGTTTATGTGATGGAATCCACTCAAATCAAACCAATATATATCATAAAATATGGATTCATCAATTCTCCCACACTTAAACCAAGCATGTCCTCATGCTAAACCAACCAAAGGAGAAGAATGAAGGGGTAATTATTAATGCAACTATCTATATGCATGCATGTATGTATGTGTATATTATATATATCTACACTATGATTCCTATTGAGTTTTGCAAAAATAAACTAAAGAATCTCAATCAATCCAAAGTAGGAACTTAGGGCCAGTACAAGGAGACTATAGCAATATGATCAATGTCCAAATATTGATTTGAATTTTTCAAAATTAAGTTCAACAACTTGCAAAAAGATACAAAATAAACAATAGAAACATAGAATTGAGCAATTGAAACCCTTACCGGATGTGTTTACACTCTAATCGCTTAGTGTGTAGGGTTTAATCACTCAATCCTCCTTTAATAATGTTTTTCAAAGATTTGCAAGTCATCTAACAATCAACTAATACTTGATGAATGAATGCAAATATCATGAGGACTTTTGTGGGTTGTAATGGGGCTTAGGTAAGGGTAGGATTAATACGGTTTAGTGGGCTAATAGATTGGATCTTTAATTAGCTCAAGTATCCCACCTAATCCTATATCATCCCATATACATAACAAAACAACCTAACTACCCATTTATTCTCTTTTTCACATTCACTCATGCATACTCTTTCCAATTCAACTACATATGCATCTCTTATTTACATTCTTATTATCATTTCTCTTTTTTTTCTTTTTCTCTTTTTTTCTTTTTTTCTTTTTTTCTTTTTTTTCTTTTCCTTTCTTTTCTTATTATCAACAAAAGGATATGCATATGTTTTAACCAATAGATGCATGAGTAGTTACCCATTTTGCCATATTTCCAATGAACACGCAAAGCTAACTAACTACCAATATTTTCCACAAATCTCTCCCACACTTGATTAACACACACACTCAAACCCAAGCTAATCAAAGATACAATCAATGGACATAATGGTTTTTCACTTAGGGTGAATGATGTGCTTATAATGAGAACAAAGGGAAATTAAAGGCTCAAAAAGTGGTTTACAAAGATAGATGCAAGGGTTGGCCATATGGGTTAGTGAGTTCAATTTCAAAGATGGCCTCAATCATACTAAATGCAATTCGAAACATCAAATATAGGACATAAAGATTAAAGCAAATCTAAGATCACAATCATAAAAGAGTTTATCACACAAGAACAAAAATTGTGATTGAAAATATGCAACCACACAATTTAAGCTCAAATCTATCTTGGTATTTGTTCAAGCTCTTTTCTATGTTCCATAAAAAGATACTTCAAGCAAGTTCAAAAATAAGTTTCAAATCTAATCAATGGAATGCCCTAAAACGGGGTTTCTTGAAAATTCTTTGTTGTTTTACCAACACTTATTTACTATATGTATGTATGTATATATATTGTGATAGATGCAATTTCAAAATCTTTCCTAGTTCTATTCCTAATTTTCGATAACCAAAAACTAACATGAACAATTAGGACAAAATGAACTAGATGCTAAACTATTCACAACATCCAATCATAACTTCTATCTATAAAATATATACAATGCAAAATATACAGTATGCAATAATTATAAACTATGAATAGTCTAAGACATATATACTAGAAGGAAATGCAATGCAATAATCAAAATCACTCCAAATATATACAAGAAATCTACTAAAAGAAGTAGAAATAAAGTGCAAGGTGTTTGGGAAAAGAAAGTTTACACCCCAAAATGGCGAATCCTCCCCCACATTTAAGTGTTGCACGGTCCTCCATGCACAAACAAAATCCGGGGAGTATGTCTCTCAAGAGCTCCACCTCCAGTTGGCGGATGCGGGGGCTTGGGTTGTGTGGAGATTGCCAAGTCCATGTATGCTCGGCATCTCCCTCCTCGGTGTCCTCCTCCTCTCTCGACTCCTTGCCTTTATGTCTCGTCCTCAAAAAGAAGAGCAAAGTATAGTTAGGACTTATAGGGCAAGTAGCAAAAAAAAGGGTAAAGGAAAGAGTAAATAAGCATCTAATTGAGGAATTTTGCATAGTGGCATGGAATACACACGACGGCCGGCTAACGTGGCATCCACACAATGAAAAAGTAAGCATGAGTTTCTCAACTAAATGGCCTAAGATACAAGCAATAGATGAGCATCAATTAAGGACAAGCAAACTTAGGCAACTACCAACAAGAGTGAATTGAATGTAGGAATTATTGGATATTGAAGTTGTGCAAGTGAAAGAGTAAAATTGATATAAAATAGCACAACAAACAATAACCAATGCAATGATGAAAAGAAAATTATTTATTCATCCTTAGGAAAAATCAAATAATCACATGGTTAACGTGTTTGTTACAAAAAAGTGACAAGTCTTGATAGGAATCAGGTCAAGTCAACTCAAACAAATGCAAAACATTAATAAGAAACAAGGACATCGTGATGTGATTATATTGACTTAAAAACCATGATGAACAAGAAATTCAGTTCAATTCACTAAAGTAAAAGTGCACAATTCAAAATGCCAAACAAGGATATAGTCTAACACATATGGTAGCTACAACACATGCATTAAACTTGCAATTCATCTAGGCAATCAACAAAGACTTGATACATAGTGCACATATTCATTAAATCAAAATTCAAGTAAGAAGTAACCCAATAATCATCAAGCAAACACTTGTAATTTATTTAATTAATAAACAACTAAACCAAAACTAATATAATAACTAAAATAAAAATAAAATTCAAAGAAAAAAAGTAGATCAAGTAGAGAAGAGGGAAAAACAAGAGAAGAGAGGAGTGGAAGGGAGAAGAAGAGAAGAAGTAGAGAGAAGAGAAGAAAAAGAAGTATAGAGGTGAGAAAACAGGGGTGGTGTGCGCTCGCACAGAGTGTGTGTGTGTACGCACACTAGGTGAAACAGGGGAGGTGTGCGTCCGCACAGAGTGTGCGAACGCTACCAGCAGAAGAGGAATTGAGGTGTGTGCGCACGCATGAGGCTATGCACACGCACAGGAGGTAAAGGAATGGGGGGGGTCGAGAAGATGCACAAGTGTGTGCGAGCGCTCTTAACAGAGATGGGATTAAGGGGTGTGCGTACGCACTTGTGTGTGCACACGCACAGAACACCCCTTTTTTTCTTTTTTTGGAACGTATGAAACGTCAAAATTGCCAGCTATCTCGCCATTTGTGCGTACACACACAGGTCTATGCGCACAGGGATGCGGACACACAAAGCATGCAGATGCCCCCAGCAGAGGAGGTGTAACCATAGAGAGTCGTCGCAGCTTGCGAGTTTGAGGGATCGGGCATCGATTCTCTTGGATCCGATAAGAATCTCGATAGCGAGTAGATAGACATGCCTAAAATTGACCGATCCAGCCTGAGCCTGTAGTAATTACAATAATATGCAAAAACCCCATTAAGTTTTAGCTGGCTATCACAGGGCCTTGGTCCAATAAAGATTTCCATTTTTTTTAAGAGCAGTAGGTTAAAGATAACCTCCTTTGACTTAATGACTTGGTATTAAGGATATCAACGATTGTTAAACAAGAACAATCTACTTTAACTAGAACTATTTACTTCCACAACTTCTCTAGATTCGATGGAATTATCTTGCTTAAGCACCTAGCATGTCATTACAAGAGCTACAAACATCAAACAGTAAGTAAGCAATGCGTACTTACTTACTGTTTGATCTTTGTAGCTCTTGTAATGACATGCTAGGTGCTTAAGCAAGATAATTCCATTGAATCTAGAGAAGTTGTGGAAGTAAATAGTTCTACTGGCACAGGTGGATGCGCGCGCATAGAACACGAAAATTGGGATTTTGTGCGTATGCACAGGTGTGTGCGCACGCACATGCTCTGTTTTTCTCAAAAAAAAATTTAGTGCTCTAAGGCACCAAACTTGCAATCCAAGATATCCTTTCAACCCCAAACATATTATTCATCAAAAACACATAATCTAAACTAAAATCTAAGCAAATTAAGATTGAAATTAAACTAAATCTAAGCTATCTACAAGAGACATAAAATGCAATAATTGAGACGTCTCCCACCTAACACTTCTATTTAGGGTCCTTAAGTTGGACTTTATGGAGAGCTTTAATGGAGACTTGTGCTTGTATTCATCATGGAGCTTCCAACAATGCTAGAATCTCCACAATTCCCAATTGATTGCACCAAGTTTGGATGGAGTGTCCAACAAATCATGAGCTCCCAACAGGAAAAACGAAAAGCAAACAAGAAAAACATATTCACAATATCAACATATTCACAATAAGACACAAGAAACAAGATATTCACATATTGACATATTCACAATAGCTAAAACTAAACAAGCAACATATGTACAATCAACCAAAAACAAGCTATTTACATATTAACATATTTACAATAGCCAACAAAATACACCATTGCAACTTCCCGGCAACGGTGCCAAATTTGATAAGAAAACTTTTGTATGGTTTGGAATCGATCAAAACAAGCATCAATTCGTTGGTAGCATAGTCCAAACCAACAATGAATTCTCTTAATCAAATGTTTACAAATTCTAATTAACCGAGAGTATTTAAACTTCGGGTCGTCTTCCCTAGGAGTTGCAATGAAATGCACATTTATTGGCTATGAGAGAGAGAGAGAGAGCATGGGGAATTGGGAAAGCAATCAAGAGAGCAAGAAATGTAAGTAGCAATGAAGTAACTTAGTATTCAAGAAAGCAAAAGTCAAAGCAAGTAAAAGCAATGAAAATGGAAATTGAATGCTAAAAAGGACTCTTGGCAAGAATTGGATAATTAGGGATTTCTATCCTAGTTGTGGACCACAAACATGGCAATTGTGTGGAATCAATCCAAACTAGTCAATCCCCCTTGAGAATTAGTCAAAAGAGTGTAATTGATCTCAATCCATAAGTCCTAGTCAACTCACTAATTAACTTAGTGAAAGACTAGCATTAATAGAAACCAAACCAATTAACTATTCTCACACAATGCGAAATGGACATCCATAACTCAATTCCACCCAAATATCCAATTTCTCAACCAAGAGTGTGAAAACTGAACATACAAGAAATTAAAAGTCAAAAGCAAAAAAGTCAAAGCAAGTAAAATTAAAGTACAAGAAACCTCTTGGCAAGTAATTGAGAGCTAAGGTCATCTATCCTAGACATTGACCACAAACATGTGATGATTATGAAGAGTTAATCCTACTTAGTCAATCTTATATCAAAGATAAGTTAAATAGGCATAGTTAATTTCAATCCCTAAGTCCTATGTCAACACTAAGGGGTCACATAGAGTCAAGGAAAACCAAATCAACTCACTACTTTAATGTATCAAATAAGAATGGATATCAATGACTCAAGGATCACCAAAGTTAACAATTTCAAGCCAAGAGTGGAGCAAAACTATGTAAAAACTAAGCCAAGCATTTTATCAAACACTTGGTGTGCATGTAAATAAAATAATATTAAAATGTATTAAAAATAAACTTCAATTACCAAAAGCAAGAAAATGACAATAACAAGTAAAGAAAGCAATAAATAACATGAAAACATAAATTGCATTAATTGGAATTAAAATAACAAAAGTGTGCTTAAAACATATAAGTGACAAAATAAAGGAATAACAAGAGAAATGAAGAAGAACAAAGATGCAATAACAATAAATGACAAGGGAAAGTAAATAAAAACAAGAAATAAAAAGGAAAATTACAAGAAAATAAACTAAGAACACTAATTCCTAGAGAGAATGGGGAGCTTCTCTCTCTAGAAAACACCCTACAAAATTCTAAACTAAACCCTAATTGCTCCCCCTTTTATTTCTCTTCACTTTGGCCTTAAATAGCTTCAAAAAATTGAGTTAGAATGGGTTTTAGGCACCCAGAAATCGCCCCCAGTGGTTTCCAATTAATAAGCTCATGTGCAGGGACCTGTGCAGACGCACAGATGTGTGTGTCCGCACACTTGCTGAATCCTGACCTGTGTGTGCGTACAAATTGTGTGCGTACACACACTTCAACTTAGTTCACTATAGCAAATTATATTTCATTTCGAAGTCCTGGGCGTTAGCTTTTCAATGCCGCTGAAACCGCCTCATTTGGACCTTTGTAGCTCAAGTTATGATCAATTTAGTACCGAGAGGTCAGGGTTGGCAGCTTTCCAAATCTCATTTTTTCATGGTTTCTTCCCTTTTGCATGCTCTTCTCCTCACTAATACAACCCATGCTTGCCTTAAAAACCTGAAATCACTTAACAATTACATCAAGGCACCAAATGGAATTAATGTGAATAAAATTAACTAGGATTAAGCACAAAAGAGCATATTTTCACATTTAAGCACAATTTAGGGAGAAATCTCAAAAGCATGCTATTTAGATGAATAAATGTGGGTTTATGTGATGGAATCCACTTAATCAAACCAAAATATATCGTAAAATATGGATTCATCACCGATCAAAAGTATCAGTCAGGTGTCTTACGTCAGACTGCAAACTCGAGACAGTTGTGACTACACTCCTGGTGATACGGCTACACTCCTGCAGCAATGAATCAAAATGCATAAATATTTTTAATAGGTTGAAAAGTCATATGAGCATCACACACCATGTTGTGTAGGAACCGAACGTTTACTATGTCACAAAGTTGGGTTACGTCTTACCTGGCTACGAGCCATAATGGAAGACCGGCTGCTGGCAGTATATGCATCATCTCGTTCACTAGCAGTCGTTGTTGGCCTGAAGTATACAATCGACTACTTCAGTAAAGCAAATAACCTCAGAGTCACAGCGACAGATCCGGAAATCAAAGAGTAGAGTGGTCGAAAATTAAAACTTTTTATATTCAATTGTAGTGTCATATATTAGATATTAGAAATAATCAACATTAGTTATTTATTTAAAAAAATTAACAAGTCCTTCTCAAATACAATAATTATCTCCGTGTTTATAATTTTTTTACTATTTCAAATGTAACAAAATATATAATTAGATATTTTTAAATATTATGTTAATTAAGTTGCTTCGTTAAGTATCTATGTAACAACAAATTATATTTTTATGCTTAATTATAGTATAAAGTATCGCGGAATTAAAAGTAATTAATTTCACTATTTATTTTTATATATGGATTTAAAATTTACTAAAGTATTTTGATATAATAACATGGACAAAAAATATGACAAAAATAATGAAAACAAACAACTAAACATAATTAGAGAATAAACAACATTATTAGAAATAATATTGGAGTACTTTTATATGATTATAGAGGTTAAAATTAATTAAAAAAATTAAAAAGAAGGTCCAAACCAAATTAAAAATACAGATAATCCGATTGCATACAGAGAAACAAACTAATTCAAAATAGGTAACATAGGTCTCAAACTTGAAATTTGCATGTGCATAAAAGGTCCCTTAAAAGAAAAATCATATTGAATTATCTATTTCAGGATGGAAAGGTTAACATTCTTTAACATTCTGCTAAACTTTTTAAGTCAGTTATTTCTAGCCTTCGTCTTTATTCGGGTATTGATGCTCTTAATGTACTCAATAGGTTATTCTTTGCTTTCAAATATTTTAATCATGAAAAACAAATGACATTAGTTTATGGGAGGCATGAAAATTTTTCACCTACCACAACATAAGGGTATTGGTACTCTACGAGGTTATAGTAACATTTGATTAGACAACAAATCACTGCCTAAAAAATAAACAATTTGGAATTTTTTCTTTTTTAATTCATCATGCCATATCCAATTCAAAATGGGTGTACAAAGGGTCCCATGGGTCAACTAACCTATTACTATTGTTAAAAAGTCTTAAAAAGTGTTCACTTACCATTGTTTGCGCGGGGGTGTCTCCCATCTTGCGCATGAGGATGTCGCCTTTCCAGAGGATTCAACTGGGATTGCTCGCTTCACTCCACTACACATTTTGTTGCTAGTGTTCTTTGTGCACGAAAAAGAGTCCTCATTGACTTCTTGCAAGGTTGATGACATTAAAGTACAAATTAAAGCATAAAGACTACTTGTTATGCATAAGTAGCCAAAATATGTATTCAAATCAAACATTGAATGAAGGCAATTGAAGTAATCATAGGTATTTAAATTAGAATACAAAAATATAGGAGGTCATCAACATAAACCATTACTATTAAAATATGTTGCACAATTTAATTTATGGTATTATATATATATTATATTTTTAGTTGTTTTTTTTTTCTGAATTATAGCCTCCTTGTTGTAATAATTTATTTCCATGGTTATAAATTTATGATGACCCAAAAAATAAAAAATTACTACATTTAACTTGAATATAAAAAATCTTACATAATATAAACAATGAATGAATTTCCTAAAATCTTTTTTGAAGAATGGCAACTAAGCTCATCAGCGAATAGTTATACTAAAAGTCATTTTTAACAGCATGCAGAGGATTTATGTTAGCACCATGGAAACCTAATTCGTTAGGAAAAAATGGGTCCATTAAATAATAACCTGAGTTTTGGTACCAAGTGAAAGTTGGGATGAAGATGTGAAGGCGGGACACCGAAGAGGGGAAGTCACAACTTTGGGAGGAGGAGGACAAGATGATGGCGGTGCTTCGAAGAGAAGAAAAAGAGGAAAGGTAAATGCAGTGCCTTGAGATGTGTGAGGAGGGACGCCGATGGCGAGTAAGATGTCAGCTTTGACATTGATGAGATCCTCGGAGAAGAAAAGCCAAAGTCATGATTAGGGTAGTTGGTTCTACCGAGATTGGGGCTTTTGCTTGATGTGGAGGTGAATTTGGGTCTTCAGAGCTTACCCTGACCCAATTGGTTATATTGGGTTGTTTACGGCCACGACTTATGACAAGTATTGTTTCATAGTTTAGGAACAGCCAGATTTAGCAACGAAGAGCCAGCCAGTGGAGGTAACCATGAATTTTGGCGATGTAGAGCAACAGAGGCCTACGACAAGAACTCCAGTGCAAAAGCGGGTTTGGGGTATGGTTGAGCTTGATGGCCGTCTGGGTTTGGATTTAGTTATTTTGGTTAGCCCAAATGGAAAAAATAAAGATTGGGCTTAAACAAATTAACGGATATCGGGCCAAGAATAATTTTATGTTGTTGTTACTTTTTGGTGATGACACATTTAGGGCGTCTGATGACATGTCTCGTTTGGGTTGTTGTAACTTTGTGGCCCATTTTTTAGGCCCATTATAGTTTTGTTGGTAAATGGATCGGAAGGATCAAACCCTGTCAAGAACTATGCAGCGTGCTCTGCAACACGCTACCGCTGTTAGGGTTTTCGATCACGCACCCATGATTCAAGCGTTGGGGGGTCACTAACACTGAGACGGAGACCGTCTATAGACATTATTTTTGTAATGTGAATGGGTGTCGTTACGCAGAGACAACACAACATTAACGGCCTCGTCATCGCTGTTCATCCAATTCTCATAGCTATAAATAGGCACTCACATGGTTAATAGTAACCTAAAATAAAGTAGCGATGCATACAAAGTAGAAAAGACAAGTCAGGTACACTCACATAATTCGCAATGCATGAAAAGATCTTGAGAAAATAGTGCACATCAACGTGCCTTCCAGCTTTATGTCCAATGTCCTTTTCTTCTCTGTATATTCACACATGCCATGGTTGTAGAGATTCTCAAGTGGAAATATTCCCTCAACCTAGCCTTGTATGGGTCATGGGATTGAAAATCAAACAAATCTTCAACCTGAGATCTTCGGTGAACCCCCACTCTCATACCCAAAGAAAAGACTAAAGGTGAATGGAAAGGTGTTCACGAGAATTTCTATGAGTAAGAGGCAACCAGTTGAGTACTTATCTTTCTTTTCCTTCAAATAACCTTTACTGAGTTGTCTGAGGGATAGAAAAGGGTGGCACAAGATGAAGTCAATGGCAGTTTCGGAAATCACCAAGAATCGCGCTTCCTGATGCATGTCCTCTCATGTGTCCCATCTACGTGGCCTAAATCAAATTTCTGATTCCCACCAGTTATTAGGGTGGGAAAGAATCGGACCTTGGTGCCAAATTATTTGCTTATACAGAAGGTGGGCTTATACATTTTCGAAGTCTAATTATAGGAGTAATACACAATGGTTTGCCACAGTTGAATATAACCACAACTATAGTTGGGTTTATGTTTGGTCTTTTTAATCTTTGATTATATTTTTGCAATGTCTATAGTTATATCAAATTAAGAAATTTTTACCAAGAGTATGTGACATTAAAATTTATAGAATACAATCTCGTTAAAAATATTTAAATTTACTAGAATACAATTTTAAACAGATTATGAGTACTATTTTGTCAAGTTTTTTTTACCAATTAAACCCATGTTAAAAAAAATACATCATTATACCTTTAAAAACAAAACATAATAACCCTTAAAAAGTTTTTTTTTATTCTTATACCAGCAACTCAAATGAATGTAGATAAATACTTTGTTATGAAGATTGATTTAATTAAGGAAATAAAACTTTGAAGATTAATTCAATTTGGTTATTAAAATTTTTCAACAACTAAAGCATTCAACTAAATTTTTTTTATGAATCAGCTTTGGGGTATTATTCATTAATTTAACTATAAGAAGACTGGGCTCGTCGGGACAAGTTCAATTAATTATACTATCTAACATAAATAAAAAATGTTATATTTCTTAGGAATTCGGTGAATAACTTGTAAATTAATGTTAAACTTATAAAGTTCATTTATTAAAAATATTATACATTCACATCAATTTGATCTTTTGAACGTAATTCATTATAATTACCGAGCAAAGATAAAAGCACGAGCAATTATACAATAACTACAATAAAAAAGCCATGTGAAATTGATATCTTTTTTAAAATATTGATTTCTTTATTTCTCTACTCTCTTTATATAATAGATAATAGAGTTTAAAATTTAGTACATCAAATTCTAAAACAGATAAATTTATTCATATTTGCTGGTGTGAATGTTTATCTAAGATAATACTGTATAGTATAATTTTGAATTTTAACATAAAATTCATAATTTATGTTTGAAAATAATTAAACAAGTTAAGAAAAAGGAATTGAGAATAAGAATACAAAACATATAATACATAATAGAGAAATATAGAATCATAAATGAACTCTGTTAATCACAATATATTGAAATGTATTCCTAGTAATAAGTAGAAGTTGTATCAAAGCTAAACGTATTTAGAGATAATTTTTTCGACCACTCGTTTGATTTACACAATATAAGATGGAGTAATAATCACAAGAATGTTATTGAACATATTTTTGTTAAATCTTTTTTACTCTGAATATTTGAAATTAAAAATTGGCGTCATAATAAAGATAATGTAGATATTAATTATATTTAACCGTTATATTTTAATTCAATTGAAATTATCAATAACAAATTTGATGGATTAGTCATACATTAACACTGATTTAACTTTTGAAACAGTTGATAATAAACGATACAATTAAATAGAGACAACTATTTTTAATATTAGACTTTATATTCTTTAAATCATTATTATCGATTTATGCTACACAATTATATTAACTTATTATGTTAGATAATTCCATTGTTACTATCAATGAAAAAATTGTTGATAACTACTATACGATGAAGATGTATATGTTTTAATGAAAAACAAATAATAGGATACTTGTTTGCGATTTTGATTATAATATTAAAATGCAAGATATTATGGATTTTTGAAAAAGTTGTTAAACGACAAACTCACCAAAGCAACTTGGGTTCTATAAATACCATTAGAATGAGACCTCTATCTACACCTCAAACACATAAATATGTAACCCATGCCCACATACATGGGAGATGTGAATAATGTCTACTTTTGGATCATGTTATACTTTCATACCCTTAACTTCTTCTGCCAATATAACAAGCTACGCGGCTCTTGATGGTCTACCGCACACATGGAAATGAGTGAAATTGAGAATTCATAGGATGTAGACATTATGTTGACATCTGGAACTGGAAGGATAACGGTGTGAGTATTCTTTCCAGTGAGTTGAAGAGGGAGCGGTTGACGGTAGACACAAGTGATCTTTGGCTTATGTCCACCACTATTTTGGCATCCTCCAATGCTGAAATAAGTGAGGTGTCTTTCTAAACGTGACCGATGCATGCGTCTCACCTACCCGCATGTTCGACCGCACCCGTTCTGACAATTAGGAGGGCTCCAATGACAGGGCTTCAGACAACGAGAGTGCCTGCAACTTTTGTCCATTTTTAATTTATATTTGTAAAACTTTCAATTTAATTTGATGATTTTTTCTAATTTTGTGTTCGAACTCAAATTCAATATTTTGATTTTTCTTCTTTCTCAATTAGTGGTAGGCAATTGTAAAGTGAAACAAAATACTTGCTCTAGTAGAATATAACATTTTAATAATGTGACTTGCTGTAATAAATTGGTACTATGATAATTACCTTCAGCTTCATTGTTTAAATCTTTCATAGTGATGATGGAAATTAAAAATCGTCCCCACAACATATATACCATTCGTACCATATGTATACTATAGTTTTCAATATTTTAAACATAATACAGCCAAAACAAACTACATATCATAAACTATATAATATGGCACAAGGAGAGATGAAAGACACGGCAAGGATAAGTCAAGTATTTAAGATTTTTTAAACAACATTAAAAAAATCTTACATGGTAATATGTAGGATTAATTCTGATTATTAATAAGCTACCGTTAAACAGAAAAAATGGTTCAACGAGAATAAACAACTCATAATAGAGAAAATTTATTCTCTTTATTTTAGAGATGCTAGAATGACACTCCCCTCTCCCCTTTTTGTAAAATGTACGTTCCCTTCTCTTATAACTTTCAAAAAACCTCCTCTTTAATGATGGTTAAATTTTTTGTATTAATTAATATTAACTTTTATCTATTTTTCAAGAAAAAATAAATTATTCTTTGATAAAAAAAACTCTCTAGTGAAAAAAATATTTTTGTCATTAAATTTTGCTTCTCAAAATATCGTTTAATAAATTATTTTTTATGAAATTGTATTTTGACAAAAATATGTTAAAAAATTTTGGATAATTAGATTATTTGTGTCTAAGATACCGTTTAAGATTTTTTTTAATTATTAAATTGTTATTTTTATCAAAATATTCGTTAATAATTATTTTTATATTTTACAATTAATTATCCCTTATCAATATATATTATTTAATATCAAACAATAAAAATTTTCACGAACTATTTTTTATGTAATGTTAATATAATATATATTGATATCGAGAAATTAATATAAAAACATATAACTATAATTACTAACAAAGAATTTGGTAAAAAGACAATTTAATAATTAAAAATTTTTTAAAGGGTAACTTAAAAAAAACTAATTTAATTTCTTAAAATTTTTTGACAATATTTTGATAAAAATACACACAACTAGAAAATAAATTAATATAGACAGATTTATAGATAGATTTAGTCTTTATTACAGAAGGATTTTTGGTTACTGACGGATTTTGCTCTTCTGTAAAAGTTCCGTCGGAAATTATTTACCGACAGATTTTTTTCGTCAGAAAATTACCGACGGATTTTTACTAGTTACCGACGGATTTTCTCTCTGTAAATTCTCCATCCATTTCCCAAAGGTAACGAACTTTCTGACGGATTTTCCGTCTGTAATTACAGACGGATTTTCTGTCTGTAATTACAGACGAATTTTTCTACAGATTTTACGTCTGTAATTTGAACTTTGAAAAATCATCTCACACTCTGATTACAGATAGAAAATCCGTCTGTAAATCCTTCAGTAAGGTAAAATAGATTTTTTTTATTTTTCTAAATACAAAATAAACTTGTTTTCATACAAAATAAATATAAATTTAATACAAATTTTTATCTAATTTGTATTCGAATATTTATAATATTTTAAAAAATAAACAAATTCATCGTATTATCAAACTAAAAGAAAAGTACTATAAACAAGCAAGTCAATATAATTCAAAACATAAACAAAATGTATTGATCATCAACTATAATTCTTAGTATATTGTTCAACCATACTAAAACTATCAGCTATAGTCTTCAGTGTCATCTTCATCCTCATCATCATCATAGTCCTCATTCGAAGACATTGAGGGTGGCGGTGGTGGCGGTGGTAGTGGAACTGCACTAGAACTACTTGACGCTCTAACCTTCTCATAATAGCTAACATAAGCCTCATTCCATCTCTTCTATTTCAGCTTTTCCTTCTTGGCCTTTCCAATTGCCCGTTCTAATTTTTCTAACTTCTTTTGAGTCTTTTCCAAAGGAGCCAATCATGTATCTAACAACTTACTAATACGCTTATCTGTTTGTTGAGTAACACGCTGAAAAAACTCTTCATTCAGATTATGAATCTGTTCTCACAAATCAGGAACAGAATTTTGATTTCTTGGTGCTCTTCGAGATACAGAATTAGCAGAAGTTGTTCCAGACTTGATTGAGCTAAAAAAGAATGACCCTTTTTCGTAAACTCGATTCTTCTTTTGTCCACCACACAATTCCTCCCAAATCAAGTCTTCATTAATTGGTTGTAGCTCCATTCCCTGTACTTGAGCCTCGGCATGTTGGGCCTGAACTTCTACCAACTTTTTTATAAACTTCTCCTATTGCACAATGATTATATCAATTATATTATTATTATTAAGACAAATAGCCATGCATATCACAGTGCAGCAAATGCAGATTATAGAAAACCAAGATGATGATTCTGTTGACTTTTGTAATTGAGATAGCTTAGTTACAAGCTTCTTCAACAAGGTTTAGATTACAGAGAAGTAATAAGCTTCTTCAACAAGGTAAACCCAATCCATACTAACTAATAACCTAAATATACAAAGTAAGTGTGACATGGTAGATGGGCGTATTCAAGGCTCTAACATGGTATCCTATGCTAATCATATCATCATATATATCAAAAAAAGAAAAATAATTGAAAATAAAAATAAGAAAGAGAAAGAAAAAGAGCGAGGGGCATAGAAAGATAGATAGGTGGTGTGTGTGTGTTCTTTGCATGCAATGGCCATGTGCACGCAAGATATCCATGTCAGTTAAAGATGTCTCTTTTTTGAGTTATAGGAACAGAGCGAAGGGCAAGCAGCTGAACCCATTTCCTTAATAGAATAGAATGGGGCTAGTTGGCGGACTTGATGTCATCTAAGTCAACTGGGGAAATCGGCTTCGATCCTCTTTGCGTTGATTCTCTAGTCGGAGAGTCATTTAATGATTATCCTCTTGATTTTTCTTTGTTACACCGGGCTTCCAAGTAATAGTATGAACCGCTTGTTCTGCTCGCAGCTTACACAGGGCTGTGGGAGGACTTGAGTGATGAGGTCCTGCGAGACCTCATCTGAATAGGTCTCGCTCCGTCCATGCCTTTTGATTTGACTTGGGATGGGACTGAAAAACCCATGATCTCAGGTTCGAACTCATTATCATAGTACTGGCTTCGGTTCGAAACTCTGAATCGATCAATCAAATGGGACTACTCCGATCTTCGCATCGGTGAAATAACGCATAATAGATAGACCTGGAAATCGATGCTTTCTGGCTCCTTACTTCCGGCTTGATTAAGAGGTTGAGGGCGCCTCCCCTCTCTTTTACTTTAAAGATACTTTACCCGAAGGAGATAGAACGAGAGGAGAACAAGTCACTTATTTTCTTTTACTATTCCCATCAAGCCTTGGGTTATCTTGATGCTTTCATTTCCCTCAACCTGAGTAAGCTGGTCCCCCCATCTCTAAATACAAACTTCTTCAAGTTCGCGTTGTTTACCTTGGTCGGAAATCAGGGTGGATCAAAGGGTTCCTTCGGAGCAAATAAATCTTGCGTTGCTTTATTAAGGAGCTCTCCACATTCGCACGGGCTGGGGACATGATGAGAGCAGCAAACATGGCTCTGGAATGTGTCCCTTACCACCCTAACTACTAGTTTTAGATCAGGAGAGGAAAAGCCCTCGAATTTACAAGCAATTGCTCTGGTATGCTAAACCACCAAACGGAGAATCCAATCCATAAGCAAGTTAGGAGCTCCCTTACATACGAATAAATGAGTGCCTCCTCTAACTCTTTGATTCAGGCGCTGTACATCACAAAAAAAAGCCCTGCCTTCGATCTCAGAAAATAGGAATCTCTTCCTACTTCTCTTATTCTGAACGGGAATTGCTCCATATTCGCTGTAGGTGGAAGCCAAGGACCAATGGAATACATTCTATGTCGCTCACCTTGCTTTCGCAAAGTGTATGTCGGGCAGGAAGTCGAATGGTGCAGGTGGATGTACTTATAGTATAACTGTCGTTGGAAGGGACTTCTCGTACTTCAGGCACTCTAGAGGTTAGTTTGTAAAAGAGTGAGAACATGTGAAACAACAAAGAGAATTAGGAATGGAAGGTGGGTGCCCTCTATATTGGGGGTTGATTCTAGCTAAAGCTAAAATATCTAAAACGAATAGGTAAGGGCTTTCACTAATGTACCAACTATCGTGAGTTGGGCGGGTCAAGGTTCAAATCCTGGGGCAATCGCTACGGAATAGACTTGAAACCGAGCAGGAATATGGCTGGGAGTAGCTTTTAACAGTGCTGGTCTATCCTGATTTACCCATGGAGAGGGACTGAAAGCCTTGGTTTTTCCGTCCCTATTTCATTAGTAGAGCTCTATTGAGAAAGACATTGGAATTGGCCAATCACCAACCAAACCAAGGGCGATGTTAATGAAAGCGAACACACCTTCAATTCATGCATCATCATATCCCACCATATGCCATATATATCCATCATTATTATCATTGTTTGCTACTGCCAATATTCACCATGCATATATCTATAATCTCTTTTTCTCTTATTTTTGGTAGAACCATTTCTATAAAAAAACTTAACTCGTTAGGTAAATACTTTCTGATATTATATCATGATATTTTTTTTAATTAAACTGATAAAAATATATTAATAATTCTATATGTGACAGATTTAGACAATCAACTTTTTGGGGTTTTGACGTTTAGTTTAGATAAGCTTCAAAGAGAAACACAATCTTGTTCAATTACTGCATCAATTCAGTTTACACTTTCTATTTTCAAAGATGTTTGCTATGGTACGATGATAAATATATACGTACTGATACGTTTAAAATATGGACAGATAACATTAAGACATGTGGAATTTATTTTCCACGTCAGCATTTAATTTTTTTAAATACATAGTATATTACCGCTTTTACTAAAATACCCTTTTAATTAAATAAAAATAAAAAATATTTATTTATTTAATTTTATAAAAAGACTTAAGCATCCTTTCTTTGTTTGATTAGACAAAAATACCTTTTTAAATTAATCAAATTTTAGAATTCAATTAATCCTAATTTTATAGATTCAAATAATTGAAACAACAAAACAAAAACATATTAAAAAAACAAAAAATTAAAATTATTCTTCATCTGCATTAAACATATTAAAAACACAAAGAGAAAGTATAGGGAGCCAATGACCTAAGCATACAATGTGTACAATGAAGGTTTAGAAAGTATTAGAGATATGATTATTAGTGTTACATTGTCCTATCAGGTTATGTTTTTGGAATGAGTGATTTCAGGACATGGTATTAGAGTTTCAGATCCAGAAGGTCAAAAGTTCGAACCTTGGTGAATCCAAAATTAGTTTTTTATAACATGAAATGTTTATTATCCCTAGTATCCGGATGGTTATCCCTAGTATCCGGATGGTTATTCTGGATAGTATAGGTGATGTTCATTTTATTCATAAACCAAAGATTTAGCCCATTGTACACATTGTACGTTTAGACCATTGGCTCCCTAGCACTACTCAAACACAAAAACCAAAATTGTTCTTTATCTGGGTTCAGAAACCTTCTCGTTCACGCTTATGAAGGTTTCAGTCTTCTTCATCTTCTTCTCTCCTCTCTCTCTCTCTCCTTGATCTACGTCGCATGCAAGACGCCATCTGCGCTCTTTGTGAAAGGACCATTTCCTTTCCCTCTGGTGACGATTTTGATGCCCCAACTTCTTCCCTCTGAAAATTCTGCCACCCGCACCCTGCTTCTGCCTCCTCTACCTCCAAAAGACTCTTCCGAATCCTAGTATCTTCTTCCTTTTTTCCCTCTTCAAAGTTCTGTTGCAACGACGTGATTTTCTAATCCATCGCATGACGAAACCCTAACTTTCTCGTGTGTAGTCTCCCCCCCACACACAAAAAAGACCATCTTTGGTTGTGTGTTTATAAGGAAATTGATTACTTAAAATTTAATATTGCAGGGGATGTTGGTAGTGTTTACTTCGGGCCAAATTATCCAATGAAGCCTCACAGGCTATGCACGACTCACCATCTTGTTCTCTCATACGAACTTCACAAGAAGATGGAAATATATGTTAGTTACATACACTTTCTGTTCACATAAAGCATATCCTGTTGAGCTTGCCCAGTTTCATTCAGCTGACTATGTTGAGTTTTTGCACAGGATTACACCTGACACTCAGCCTTTGTTCTCCACAGAATTGGCAAAATGTATGTCTTTTTTTCTCCTTATTTCCTATATAGTTTTTTTAATGACCATTTGCCATCAAAGACATACTGAATGAAGGTATTTAGCTGGACCCTTTTTTGATGAATCATTTGCAAACATTTCTTTCGTTATAAATTTATGGTTGACCTATTATGTTATAAGTCTTGTACCTTTTATTATCAACATCTAAAAAAAGAAGCATGAAGTCCTTTATATGAAAAGCTAAGGAACTTAATTCCAAAGAACCATATATTGAATTTAATGTAGCTACTGGTGAATATTGCTCAAACATGAATATTACATTATTTTTGTGCCAGGCCTTTTTTCTTTTTGCTTTAATGCTATCTTGGATAAATTGATGTTATTAGAGAAGATATTAGTTTAGCTTAAGGCTTCTAACAGTGCAGAGTGCATGGTTTATTCTATTGGAACTTAGAATTGACAGTAAAATATTTATAGTTTCAAATGGTTTCAACATGCTGCACAAACATTTATGAAAATTCCCTTCTTTGGAGCCGTCTCATATCTAACATTTGCTGTTACCCCCTTTTGCATAGTGTTCGTTGTGATATGGGCAGTTTATTATCGTGCTTCGTTTGCTTAGATCGGTCAAGACATTCTTGTAAGATTAACTTACTGCTTTCACCCCCTTTTTTACCATACCAATGTCTTCTACTGTTTATTATTTGGCCCGTGCTACCTAGCATATCTTTGTAAAACTATAAAATGTTCATGAACTAGAACAGAATCTGTTACTTCTCATATGAGTGTAATATGATACTCATTGCATTTATTTTGAGAATGTTCTTGGTCACTGAGATAGGATATAGCCACTACTAGTTTTTGTGTCCATGTTACTTGTAGTTTCAGGTTCATGTTGATGTTGTCTATTTTCTCTTATCATGTTTTATTTTTCATGATATTAGTTCTCTGTTAATGTTTGATTCAAATAGAAATTGACAAAAGACTATTGGTTGCGTGAGGGAATCATTGCTAAGGTTATGAGCAAGGCCTTGGCAGAGAAGGGGTATGGAGTATTTCTTTAACAATGGAGTAATATGGAGAGATATGGAGAGATAAAAGACGTATTTTTGGATGGTGCAAAAGGATAAGGCAAGAAGGACATGGAATATTTCTTTCACACTTGGTTCTCTCTCATCACCAGCTTCAGCCCGCCGCCATTATATTTTCTGATGCTGGTCCTAACACTAGGTGGGTTCGGAATGAACTTGGTCTTGGTGCCTCTACTTGTTGGTCTATTTACAACTCCACTCTCACTCCAATTGATGGCATTTACAATGATCCTCGGTGGGTTACTTAATTCCTACGCTTTAAGCTCTATGCTTTGTTATGCCTTGTCTCAGATTATTCAATGTTTTCTTTGTTTCTAATAGATATGCGGCCAAGGAAGATCCGGCTGGTCATGAGTGGGTACCTGCCCTCCGTGATGTCTCATCAGACCTGGTTGGTTTTGGCATCCTTTAGAACTTCCAAAGTCTGCAATCAATCTGCCTGAAATCTACTATAAGAATAATTGCTTTTATTCTTTTGCTAGAGGAATGTTGCTTTTACTAGAGGAATGTTGCTTCAGATCCTCAATTAGGTTTTACTAGAGGAATGTTGCTTTTATTCTTTTGAATGCATGACCATATACAAGTAGCCATATCAAAAAGATTTCTTCTCCTTGCTCATGCTTTCATATATTAATATGTTTATTTATATGCTTTCTTCAGATATGGTCAAGAATAAAGGCTTCTTGCCATCGGGCCGCTCAGAAATTCATAAACAAAGAAATCAGATAAAGGCTATTATCAACTCTTTGCTTCCAGCTTGCAACAGTGTTGATCCAGATACTCATGTTGTATTTAACGCAGATGCAATAATTGCCAACCCTCCAGCATACTGTTAGACTCTAAAATAACTGGTTGAAGATATAATGAAAATGGTATATTGCTAAGAGTTATATAGGAGAGATTAATTTGCGACTTGTTTCAGCGGCTGTGAGAATCAAATCATGGCAGAAAGAGAAGGAAAGGGAAATGATTTTCACTATTGATGATTTCATGTCTTAGTTTTTACAATATCCATAATGAGTGAATCATATCTTAGATCTTGACAAGAATTTCCTCCTTTTGTGCAACTAAGAATGGAAAAGTCAATCACAAATTGCTAATAGCAAATTGAAAGAAATTCATCGACAGAGTATAGAAATGACTATAAAATTAACAAATAATGTGGCATTGTTTACATCCAATGTATGATGAAAAAGTATCTCACGTTCTTTTAATGTATGAAATTATGCAGGGCATACTCATGTTACTAAGTTTCTAAAAGTTCCACTTCACATATTCTTTACAATGCCATGGACGTAAGTCTTGCTTGGTACACAGACTAATCCTGCACTTAGTCACCTGTATTTTTGACCGAATTATGTGTTATATTGCATCATTCATTGACTTGGGCATTAGGAAGGTTCTCAGTAAGGCTCATTTATTAATTTGTTGTTAGCATAAAGATTATATGAGCAACTAATATAGGTGTAAGGATCTTATTATAATGATGTTTGACTATATTTTCAGGCCAACATATGAATTCCCTCATCCTCTTTCCCGCATTAAGCAACAAATGGCATACAAAGTAAGTTACATGGCCTCAGAGAGTTTATCCAACATAATCAATCTATTAGTTTCACTTGATATGACTAAGTTATCAGTTTTTTGTATGTCTTTCAACTATCATATCAAATAGTTGATTCTTTAATCTAGCTTGGAATACGAGATTTAATAAATGAATTTAGGAAGAAGAAGCTAAAGCTAAGGCCTATTACTTATCTAAGTGGATCTTATACGTCCTCTCCTAACATGCCCTATGGTTATATATGGAGCCCTCATTTGGTTCCTAAACCAAAAGGTTAGATATGCATTTATATTTTATAGTGTCATCTCATCTTTCCATTTTTGGCACTCTCTAACTCCGAGCTGTTTCTTGACGATGTTACGATAGACTGTTTGTGTTTTGCTTTTTGTTTTGCAGATTGGGGACCCAATTTTGATGTTGTTGGATTTTGTTTCCTTGACCTTGCTTCAGATTATGAGCCACCAATATCATTATTAGAGTGGCTTGAAGAAGGCGAAAAGGAAGGCAAAAAACCAATATATATTGGATTTGGTAGCCTTGTGAGTTTCTTTGTGACTGTTCACTTGTTTGCAGTTTTTTCCCCCGAGTCTAGCAACCAGTAGACTCTAACTGGAGTTGTCAAGTCTGCCCATTATGGAGTGATATCCCAGCACTAATTATTTCAATAAGCAACACTCGAACTTGAGACCCTGCTTAAATAGAATAAGTTGAACCAATAATTATTGGTGCATTCTTTTTGATCTAAACATAACCTTCTCAGGTAACATTGAAACCTGGTTGTAAGATGTTCTAAATGTTTCCAGGTGCATCATGGGGGTGCTGGAACAACTGCTGCTAGTCTTAGAGCTGCAGTAATATATCTTGCATTTGTGAATTTTGTAATCTAAGTGGTATATTCATCTTACAACAAGAATATCTATATTTGTTTCTGCAGTGCCCAACAACAATTGTACCATTCTTTGGGGACCAGCCATTTTGGGGAGAGCGAGTGCATGCCAGAGGAGTAGGCCGGGCACTGATTCCACTGGATGAATTTACATTAGGCAGGCTGGTTGGTGCTATAAACTATATGCTGAAGCCAGAGATAATATATATATATATGCGATCAAAGTGGTTAGTATTTGTCTCATACCATATGTACCAGAAAAAGGGGGTGGCAGGAGTAGTTGCAGCCTTCTACAAACATTATTATCCTCAAACACCTGATTCCGAGACCAACCATCAACCGGTAGCCACCGTGCCTAGACTTGGGTTCTCCTTCCTAGGATGCTTTGGTCTCTCTAGATCTAAATCCACAACTTCTAGATAGATATAAATCCTCGTATAGCTAATTGGCTCACTTAAATCACATGTTCACCCTTCAGTCTATTCTAATGTAATGTGCCATTAAGAAATGTAAATCGTGTTTTTTTTTTTAATTCTGTGTAATCATCTCCATGGATATTGATTCATCAGGATCTAATTTACTTGTAAATGATAATCACTCTTCTCTCTTATTTAGCAGCAAATAGTGAATGTTCCTGCTCCTCATTTCATTGATCAATGCTACTTGTTTTACACCCACTGGTGGATGGAATGTAAATTCCATTTACTTTAGGCCCTATGTCTTATACTAAGAAATCAAGGTATATCAACTCATATTATTACAAATGTTATTTCAGATATCATTGTTCCAATCTCTGTTGACACTTATACTAGAAAAGCAGAGAGTATTTTGTGCATCCTCCTCTAAATTTCTATAGATGAATTTATAGTTTGTGAATTCAGGTAAACTATTTTTTAGAAGTTGTGTCGATGTGAAAGATATCTGTGCTCCAATCTCATTACATGCATAAAAAATGGATGGAAGATAGCAAAATTGTAAACAGGTCCTTCTGTGAAGAAAAACCCGAACATCCCACTTATATGCCCACCACATATAGCATGGCCTGCCTTCTTCCCGGCTTCAACGATGCCGCGAACAAGCTCACCTGTAATTTTATCCAAATATTCATAAGTTCCTGCCTCCTTAATGCGCTTCAGAGTCTCTATACCTGCAGTCATAGCCAAAGGGTTCCCACTCAAGGTCCCGGCTTGGTACATCAGTCCAACAGGTGCCACCATCTCCATAATATCCCTCCTCCCTCCATAAGCTCTTATAGGCAGACCCCCACCAATGATCTTTCCTAGTGTTGTTAAATCAGGAGTTATGCCAAAATATTCTTGAGCGCCACTATATGCCAAATGGAATCCAGTCATAACCTCATCAAAGATTAGAAGGGAATTGTTCTCCTTGGTGATTTCGCGCAGGAAAATAAGAAAATCAGATTTAGGGGAATGAAACCAGAGTTTCCAACAACAGGCTCAAACATGACTGCAGCTATCTCTCCCTTGTTATCCTCAAAGAGTTTCTCAACAGCTGATAAGTCATTGAAGGGGGCTGTAAGAGTTTCATAAGTAGCACCTTTAGGGACACCAGGGGAGTCAGAAAGTCATAAAGTCGCAACTCCACTACCTGCCTTAACAAGAAAAAGGATCTGCGTGGCCATGATAACATCCTTCAAATTTGATGATCTTCTCATTTCCGGTATAAGCTCGAGCTAGACGGATTACACCCATTCTCAACTCCCTTAAACCATTTCTTCCTAATCTCTTCTGACTCAGCCTTCCAAAACAGTACCCCATTGATGCAAGTTTTGTGATTGGTTCCTAATTGTAAGACTTATGGGGAACAGACTTACTGCAAATTGTCAACTGCTAAGAGATTGTTCACATGATTAATATACTTACAGCAACAACATTTACAAGGGAAGTCTTTCCAGCATTCTGGAGTCCTATCAGAGATAGCTCTATTTCCTGCTTGAAGAATAGGGTGCAATCATATTCATAATAACATAGTAAGCTCAAGCATTTCAGATAAAGTGATCCATTATTAGAGTTCAAATTAGATGATGCATCATACTAAAATATGAATCAACTTAAACAGGTTTATTGAAAACAAAAGACATTGCAACAAATAACATGCGAATAAATGGATGCTTTAAAACAAATTTAGAAGTGCTATATAAGGATCAAAAGGATGATCACCAATGCTGTGTCAATTATAAAGTCTAATGTCTTTGTTAATTCCTACATGTATACATATATATAGCAATATTAGTCAACATTAAATTTTGACAAAATACATAAACATGAAATAGGTGATGCTTTTTTAATTTGTTATGCTTACTTTCATTTGGTCTTGATCAGATGAAATTACATAGTTATATGTACTAAGAAAATTGAGGGCTTCATCTTCTTTAGATATGCTGGAGCTAAAAACTGTATTCTTTCAAGATAAGGTTTAGAGATCTCAATCAGAATCTAATTGGATTGACTGAATTAGAAAGATATGAGAAAACGCTATATTCTGAGGAAGAGAAGAATGGTACATTAGGGTCTGAATGGTATAAACAAACTCAAATTCATTAACATTGATTTCAAATTTATACCCTCCAAAAAGATAGAGAATGAACTATGAAGTGTTGTTTAGTAGTGTTTACCTCTGGAAGTATTTACGAGAGCGAAGAAGCTCTGTTCAAGGTCATGGAGGAAATCACCTTGCTTCTTTGACAAGAAGAGCTTGATGCTATGGTAGCTCTCAAACATGGTTCGAACCTCATCTTTGTTCCTCTGCTTGGTGACGACCTCATCCTGTGACAGAGGCAGAGGAGGAGGAGGAGTAGGCGGACGAGCTAGGGTTTGAGGTGATTGTGGCAGCAGTGCTAGCGGCGGTGGTGTGGCAGTGGGGATTCCGGGAGAGTGTCGTGCTTTCGCTTCTTCAATGGCTGCTCGGCGGACGCCATTGGTTATGGTTAGTGCCGCTGAAATCGGTGCTGTAGTTTTATAAAATCGTGAAGGTAGACGAAGGTGACGAAGACGGTGGCGGAGAAATACACATTAGGGTTCGAAAGGGAACGACGCGAGCAACACATAGAAGAGCCGGGAAGGGGTGTGACGGGGCATGGAAGTTCGGTGCAATGGAGGTTTGGTGCGGCGGCGGTGCAAGGCTGAGAAGTGATGCTCTGTGACGCACAGTGAGAGAGATCGAGCAGAGAGACAGAGAGAGTGAGAGAGGATAGGAAGAGGAGAGAAGAAGATGAAGAAGGTTAAACCTTCAGAGGCGTGATGAAGAACAATTTTGGTTTTTTGTGTTTTTAATATGTTTAATATAGATGAAGAACAATTTTAATTTTTTATTTTTTTAATATGTTTTTGTTTTGTTATTTTAATTATTTGAATCTATAAAATTAGGATTAATTAAATTTTAAAATTTGATTAATTTAAAAGGGTATTTTTGTCTAATCAAACAAAGGAATAATATTTAAGTTTTTTTTATAAAATTAAATAAATAAATATTTTTTATTTTTATTTAATTAAAAGAGTATTTTAGTAAAAGCAGTAATATATTATATATTTAAAAAATAAATGCTGATGTGGAAAATAAATTCCACATGTCTTGATGTTATTTGTTCATATTTTAAACGTATCAATACGTATATATTTATCATCGTATCGTAGCAAACACCATTTTCAAAAGAGCTACCTTTCTGTTCTTCAATTCATCAATATTTCTATTTCTCTTTAAAGAATTAAGATAATTACTAAAAGCAATGAGAGAGAGAGCGAGAGAGAAAGTGTGTGTGTCAGAGTATTATTTTTATAAAATTAACACAAATTTATGAATATTTATAAAATAATATTTTAAGATTAAAGTAATATATATTTGACTAAAATATCTTTTACTAACTATATATAAAAAAGAAAATTTAAAGAGAAACCAATCGGATCTAAAATTTTTTATTTATGTATCATTTTTAACTTAATTAATTAAACAATTTTATCAATATAAAAGAGAAACCAAACAGATTTAAAACTTCAAATTCCCACAGAACCATAGTCCTATGAAATGGCTGCCGGAAACATATCAGATACATACATAGATAAAGTAGTATTGATTTCCTATAAAATATAAATGAAAGTTACTTTGAATTATTACACAAATTGAGAGTCAAATTTATGCATTAATAAAATAAAAAAATAGATACACAAATCTAATTAATAACAAATCTGATAGTTTGATTTGTGTCTTCTACATCTTAGTTAAACACAATATACTTCAATAACACTGTAAAACACTGCCTTCTTCCTATATAAAAAATAAAAAATGAGCATAAAATTCTAAGAATATATTTTAAAAGTATCAATTATCTAAGACAGAAATTTGCTGGAAATGGCCCAGTTCTTCTAACCAATATACTTAACATCCAGGTAGCTGCAAACACAAGTGAAATGCAAAGGAAAACCTTTAATGAACCAAACTAACCAAGAGGATGAGAAACTCACTAGATTGCTATTTGAGTATATTTGAGTCCTTAGCAGATCAGTTTGAGGCCCAATTGCAACTGGTAGTAAAAGTAGAAGTAATACATTCGCCAAACAAGAGACAAAACAAAGTCAGAAATTCATATAACTCATCTAAAAGAAAACAACGTGACAATAAGCAAGAGCAGCAAGCAAAGACAAGTTAATAGAGTAATATAATATTAAGCAGAACATGCAGCCAAGAAAAGAAGCACATGTTCCTAACTGATATTTATTAAAGTGTAGTTATGTGTCACCATAAAAATCACCACCACTACAACAACAACTACTAACATTGCATGGCTACATGAACCAAACAAAACAAGGCCATAGTATCCTGTCCTAAATCAAAATTAAATTTAAATAATTAACATTTAATCCCCTTTCAGATTTAAATATCTACCTTCCCACAATAATATAAGATGCTAATATATACTATATTCCATGGAAAATCAAATGTAGCTAGGGCAGAAGCAGAATGCCATGAAAAAAACAAGGATTTATGGATGTGGAGATAATTACAACACAGCTACATCAACACCTTACATGCATGTATTAAAATTAGCTGAAGAGGGAAACTTTAGAACCCTAGGAGCTAGAGCTGCACGATTCATGCGTACAAAAAATGAAATTGAGGAAAGAATAAACAAATTGTTGAGTAAGCAAACCTGATTATCAAAACAAGTAAAGAGCTTGAGATTAACAACATGCAGCACAGCAGCAGTAGAAGAGGGTAGTTCTTTTTTTTTCAATTTTTTTTAAAATAATAAATAAAATAATTGGATATAGTTAGCTGAATATGAAAGAAAGAGATACAGAATATAGAAGAACATATCAAAATAGTTTCCAATATGACTCCAATCTAATTCCCTATATCTATATTAAAAATCCAACATGGGGACCATGCCTTTTAGATTCATTAACTCCAAATTTAATAACAAAAAATCAAAATACTATACAAAATCAATACAAGAAATAGCTTAGATCTTCATCTCTTTAATTAGCCACTGATATACCATAAAAATATATATAGGATTAACACCAAAATAAAAATAAAAAATAAAGATCCTAATAAATACAAGAATTAAAAATTGAATTATTAGAAGATTTAGAAGCTAGCTCTCTTAAGAGAAGTGAGGGTAATCTTAGAGCTCAAGGGTGAAGTTCCAACTTGAATCTCAAAGGAATCATAACGAAGGAAGAGTTCAACAACAAGAAGCCTTGAAACAAGCATAACAAAATCCTTCCCAGCACATTGCTTATTTTTTGGTTTCAGGACCATTGGACCAAATAACATACTTCAACAGCTTCTCCCAATAACATTTGCAACTATGTTTCTCTGATTGATTCTCTTATTCACACCAAGGATGGAATGGACTTCATCCAATACAATACCATTGCATCACTTTTCATCAATCAAAAAAAAAAGTCTAAATAAAAAGCTAAAACAGTAGGAAAAAATATTATGGAGAATTTTGAGAGCAAATCCTCCATTGCCAACACATTTTTACAAAATTTGGAATTTCAAAATGCTAATACCTGGGTCTTTGATTTGATGGTTTTCCAAAGAAGAGATAACGAATGCCTGCAGCACGCTTAGATATATGATAATAAAGGCCTGCAAAAAATGGGGGAAAATGGAATGCATGTAGAGAAGTTACTTCTGGAAATTTAATCACCTCAATGAGCCTATCGAGCAAAAGGATCACCTTTAAAGTAGAACAACATTAGATTAGCACAAAGAACCAGTATATCAACTCACGCACAAAAGGGAGCATCTGGTGGCAGGGTATTAAAAACTTTATTCAGTAAAAGCAAAATATTCTTTTAGACAAAGCCAGTTCAAACTTTGTAAGCTTAAGCAAACATACAGCTCCAACAAAAGAAGAAAATAATCGGGTTTCATACAAGGATCAGCCAAGTATAATTTAAATTGTGAATTCTGACTTCTCATACATTTTTGAAGGGAGAACAAATAGAACAGTATATAATTGTAACAGTTTTACAAAAATTATTGAGGATAAATATACCACAGTCGCTGAACCACATGCAACCAAAAACCACTCAGTTTTTACTTCAATCTTGAAAGAGTTGTACTATATTGTCCTGATGTTGAAGGACTAACCGCAGAGTCCTGTGAACTACAACTCCTATAGCACTTTCACCATAAATCTCAGCAAACTCTGAATCAGCAAGGGCAGTGCCACGGGAAGCAATTCATGAACTGTCAAATAAACAATCAAGTCATCACAAAACTTGACACACAATGGCTCTTTCATGGTGAATAATCAAAGAACTCGATGTGTTAATCCAAATTTAGGAGAAACAGGCAAACGCAGAGATTAAATCACAAAATTGGAAATGAAATCACAAAATCAAAGGCAAATGCTAGCTTAATCCTAAATAAAAAATGGCAAGGAGCAGAGAATCAGAAACAACGCACGGCAAGGAGGGAGGAACCCTTCGCGACGGCGATGCCACGAGCTCAACTCAGAACTTCGTGCGACGGCGAGGAGAGGAGGAATGATGCGAAGAGGGCCAAGTATAGCTTCTCCAGATGACGAAGGCACCTACGGTCTATCCGGCCGGTGGTGACAGCGCCTTCTACCGGAGGAGAAGAGTTCGAGGAATAACGGCGAAGAGTTCGACAGCACCTTCTACAACAACGTTTGAATGGAGTGTGAATGGGTGGTGATAAAATTAGGGTTACCTCAATATTTTCAACGGAAAAATTAAATTACAAACGGATTTTTCGTCTGTAATAATTTAATAAAATGTAGCGTTTTGTCTATTTAATTACAGACGGATTTTTCGTCTGTAACCATTTCTCACGAAAAAAAATTTTCAGATGAAATTATCGACGGATTCTCTTTTTCGTCTGTAATTTAGGCTAATCCATTTTTTTCGACAAAAAATCCTTCTGAAATTCCTTCTGTATTTCTGTGAGATAAAATCCGTCAGAAATATCCGTCTGTAATAACTAGTTTTTTAGTAGTGACAAATTAAGTGATTAAAAAAATAATTTATTCAAGGCTATGTCAATAAACAAAATTTAATTAAAAAATTTTAAATTTTTGCTAGAAGTGTAACACCCTACCATACAGAGTCTTATGCTTCAGTCATAATTCAGAGATGGCAAGATATTACGACCTCTAAAATAAAAATTTAGTACGTATAGTAGTATGAATAATTGATTGTAACTAGGAGCCTTTGTAGAAAAAGGGGTAAACAAAAACCGCAACTCAGAAGCGCAACACTCCGATCGATAACGTAACAAACAAGGATAACCAACACGTGATTATATATATACAAAGGAGTGTCAAAAACAGGAATATCAAGACTCAAAATCCGGCTGCGAAGATAACCGGTCCGAGCATAGCAATATATACATATGATAAAATAAGGAAACCCCAAAGGAAACCCAAAGGGACACAAAATACATAAAACCTATTCTCCAAAATCTCCCATAAGAGGAGTCATCGTCCTGCATCTGAAAACCACAAAATCTGCATGGGTGAGAACCAGAGGTCCCCAGCATGGTAACAGCTTCCACATATATAATACATAATAATAGAGGAAAGCCGAAGGCAATCCTAGAACTTCCTCCAGATAATATCAAAGCTTATAAACAAGATAAACCATAAAGGGCATCTGACTAAAGATACTTCAGTCTAACTAATACTTCCCTTTCCAATTCCTTCAAACCTCCCAACCACCAACAGGAGTATAATGTAACAAATACAGTTATATCAAGCAAGAAATATACAATTAGGAACAAGTAAGGCATTTAGACAATTAGCAAGTAATATGCAGTCAAATAGGCAATCCCAAACAATTCATATAGTATGCATATGATGAATGCCTGTCCCTAGTGGCTGATGATATCATCTGTCGGTTATAGAGCCAACTCGACAAGTCCTCGTAGCTAACCATTGGATTGTCCCTCTGTCACGCATCCCCAACTCGAGTTATACTCATCATAAGCTTGATCATAATCATGATCTACATCCATCACCTTCACTGGTGAATATTTGCGGGGGCGAGCTCATCCGGGTCTTTCACAGTGCCCGACCACACTTATGACATAGGGTCAAAAGAGCTTCGAGTCTCAACCTGGAGCACGTGGTGGCTAGCCACTGCTTCCTTCCAAGGAAACTCTCATCTCCAACAGTGGAAGTGCAACATTCACAATTCATTCAACAGCATATATGCATTTGTACATGGCCATAATCATGGCTCCGCCGTAACACGGCAATAATCTAGCCTTCCGGCTCATGGTTAAATCCATAACCAGCCCACTGGCATCACGGTTAAATCCATAACCAGCCATCTCATTAATAAATACGGCCTTTCGGCCCATGGCATAACAGGCACTTCCACCACCATCAC
>NC_029774.3:40963225-40964057 GCF_000817695.3 Arachis duranensis
ACGCGTGGATTGGCCTCAAAAACTCATCGACGCGCAAGCGTCATGCACGCTAACGCGTGGATTAAAAATTTGCCAATCGACGCGTACGCGTGGGTGTTCTCGTGCCCCAGGCACAACACTAGCACAGTTCTGGCATAACTCTCTGGAAAATGGCTGGGCATTGGGTGCAGCACCATCGGCGCACCCGCGCACATCACGCGCACGCATGGATGGCATTTTTGGGAAGAACGGCGCGCACGCACCAAGTGCGCCCACGCGCAAGGGGTCATTCTGCTAAAAATTTTCTAAGTTAAAAGCTGCCGAATTTACCAATTTAAACCCCAATCTTCCAACGGACATAACTTTCTCATTTTAAATCGTTTTTCACCCGTTCTTCGAATGGCATGGACATCCCGGATCCAATTTCATTTCTAAATAGATTTGGCACAAAACAGAGATCCGTAGTCCAAGTTATGTCCCACCAAAGTATGCCCAAGAACCACGTTTTTCATAAAAACCACAAAGTGCCATTTGCAAACAAGCCATTTCCAACTCTTTTCAAAATCAATCAAAACATGCCATTTTCATCCCTTTTCTTTGAAATCAATCAAAATAAATCAATTTCAACATCAAGCCTCCTCAACTCACACATTGACACTTTACCACAATTTACCAAAATCACTAACTCATCATTTTAACCCATTTCACCCAAGTGGCTCAAACTCAAACATATTGACATATCAAATACTCTTCCTCATGCCAATTCTCAACAACACCAATTCCAATAAATCATCATTGTACACAATCAATATCATACTCACCATCAACATGGTTCAACCCACAATTCAACCAT
>NC_029774.3:40964155-40965824 GCF_000817695.3 Arachis duranensis
CACTTATCCACAAGCTCTCAAGGCCTCAACACCTCCAAGAACAGATTTTTCACCACCAAACCCTTTCCAAGCTTTTCAAAATCACCAATCAAGCTCCAATATTCACATATACACAACCTAAGCCACAATCATCATACCCATACACAACATCTCAAAACCCAAACATCATAAAACAACAAAATTACACTAGGGATGAGAATCTTACCACACCCAAGGTCCAAGAAGACAAGATTAACCTTCTCCTTCAAGAGAGTTGGGTCCTATAACATCAAAGAACCCAAAATCTCAACATTTCACCCATGAAACTCGAAAATAAGGGCTGGAATTTCGAACAGAAACTTGTGGCTTACCTCAAAATTAATTGTATGGGTTTTGTAGAGCTCTCCGCGGTGAACGCGTGGCCGCAAACGGAGCGGCAATTGGAGCTCTAGATCAAAAGTTATGGTGATTTGAAGATCAAGTGAGAGAAAGAACTTGAGAGAGTGTTCTTCCTCCCCTCTCTTCAATTTTCAGCGTGAGTTTGAGTGTTGTGAGGAGAGAGAGTGTTGAAAACTAGGGTTTTGGTTTAGTTATGTTGGGCCAAGGACCCACTTTGGGTCCGGTTGGCCCGGTTTGGCCCGTTCGGTCCAATCTTGGTCCGATTTCTATAAAATTGGTACCGAAATTCTCGTCTTAATCTCCTCTATCACATTTAGCCATAAAAATCACATTTAGGCTTTCTAGAATAAATTCTCATTTATGGGTTAATTAGCCGTTAATTAACCGGGTTTTACATTCTACCCACCTAATTGGGAATTTTGCCCACAAAATTCAAATGCAAATACCTGAGAATAAATACGGATAATCCGTTCGCATCTCCGACTCAAGTTCCCAAGTGTGTTCCTCAACACCGCCTCGACTCCATGCCACTTTGACTAATGAAACCTCTTTTCCACGCAACCGTTTGATACTAGTATCATCAATTCTGACCGGATCCACTGGAAGCGTCAAATCTTCCCTTAACTGAACCGACTCAGGTTCTAACACATGGCTAGCATCAGGAGTGTACTTCTGAAGCTGCGACACGTGAAACACGTCGTGCAGATTCGAAAGATGAGGTGGTAGAGCCATCCGATACGCCACCGGTCCAATCCTCTCCAGGATCTGAAATGGACCAATGTATCGAGGATTCAACTTCTTTACCTTAATCGCCCTACCTACTCCCGTAGTCGGAGTAACCTTAAGGAAAACATGATCTCCTTCCTCAAACTCTAAGGGCTTTCGCCTCTGATCGGCGTAACTCTTTTGACGACTCTGCGCCGTAAGCATCCTATCACGGATTTTCTTGACTTGTTCAGTAGTCTCAGCTATCATTTTCGGCCCTAACAAGCCTTTCTCTCCAGCTTCATACCAACATAGCGGAGATTGACATTTCCTCCCATACAATGCCTCATACGGAGCCATTCCAATGCTCACATGATAACTATTATTGTATGCAAACTCCACTAATGGCATATACCGATCCCAACTCGCTGGTTGGTCCAAAACACAAGCTCTCAACATATCCTCTAGTGTTTGGATCGTCCTTTCAGATTGACCATCTGTTTGAAGATGGTAAGCCGTGCTCAAGCTTAATCGGGTTCCAAAAGCTTTCTGAAATGCACCCCAAAACCTTGAAGTGAAACGAGGA
>NC_029774.3:40970328-40971562 GCF_000817695.3 Arachis duranensis
TTGGAATAAATCAGTATGTCATCAATGAAGACAACAACAAATTTATCCAGAAACGGACGGAAAACTCTATTCATGTAATCCATGAACACTGTTGGAGCGTTTGTCAACCCGAAAGACATTACAGTGTACTCGTAATGACCATAACGAGTCCTGAAAGCGGTCTTAGGGATATCCTCACCCCTCACCCTTATCTGGTGATAACCGGATCGTAAATCGATCTTGGAGAAAACTCGAGCTCCTTGCAACTGATCCATGAGGTCATTAATTCTCGGCAATGGGTATTTATTCTTTATTGTAACCTTGTTCAGCTGTCTGTAATCCACACAGAGCCGCATACTCCCATCCTTCTTCTTCACCAGTAATATTGGAGCACCCCACGGAGAGACACTTGGTCGTATAAAATTCTTTCCCAACAAATCCTCTAACTGAGACTTTAGCTCGTTCATCTCTAACGGTGACATCCTATAAGGAGCACTTGAGATTGGTCCCGCCCCAGGCACAAATTCAATCGCAAACTCAACCTCTCGGTTAGGTGGAAATTCATCAATATCACTAGGAAACACTTTCGGAAACTCACACACAACCGGAATCTGTTCCAACCTTTGATCATCACCCGAAACGCCCGCGGTTAACAACATGATACCCTGACATTCGGTTCCGGAACAGTTCACCATCATCGAATTCAAGTAATAATTATCCACCACGACCGGCCCTTCAGTATCTTCCAGCATAAAGTACACCGACTTTGTAGAACAATCAAGCAGAACATGATTCTTAGATAACAAGTCCAATCCCAAGATAAGATCAAGACCGATCATCGGCAAGCAGACTAAATTATGAATAAAATCACGCTGCTTGAACCTAAAGGAAACTTCCGGGCATCCTAGCCTAGTTACCATGGCTTCATGGGTAGCATTGTACACTCTTAGATCATAACCTAAAGTTACAATCTTCAGTCCTAACTCATAGGCTTTCTCAAATGCAATGAATGAATGTGATGCTCCCGAATCAAATAAAGCATTTAAAGTTTGACCAGCCAGTTCACAGTTACCTCTAATGAGTGTCTCAGATCCCTCAGCTCCTACAGCTGAAGTGGTGAACACCTGACCAGTCTGTTGTGCTTTCCCAGCACCTTGTTTCTGCCTCTCAGGACAATTTGTGGCTTTATGCCCCGCCTTTCCACAAGTGTAGCACAAACCCCATCCGGCCTTGCATGGTGCTCCCGGATGGTGAC
>NC_029774.3:40972653-40973193 GCF_000817695.3 Arachis duranensis
ATACGAGAGAACCTGAACAGCTCCTCAAACTTGTCAGTATACTCTGATATGGACATAGTACCCTGCTTCAGCTGTAACAATTCAAGTTCCTTGGCCGTTCTAGCAGAAGTCGGAAAGTACTTCTTATAGAACTCCTCTTGGAAAACATTCCAAGTGATATAGTCATCACCCTGCTGCAGAAGACGTCGGATACCTTGCCACCAATGCGACGCTTCATCGACAAGCATATAGGTAGCAAACTCGACACGCTGTTTTTCAGGCACCACTTGCGCTTGCAGCGCTTGCTCTATAGCCTGAAACCATGTATCAGCCTCAGTCGGACTAGCAGTTCCCTTGAACTTAGGTGGATTAACCTTCAAGAAGTTTGCCAGTGTCATCGGGCCCTGAACTCCACCTCCATCATTACCATGGTTGTTCATCTGTTGACCAAGAGCCTCAGCAGTGGCTTGCATAGCAGCAGCCATGTTCTCCAACGCAGTCATAAAGTTCACCGGGTCATGAGGGTTATTCTCCGGCGCACGAGCATTCGTACGACCTCTC
>NC_029774.3:40975436-40985711 GCF_000817695.3 Arachis duranensis
CAGATTTTTCACCACCAAATCCCTTTTTCAAGCTTTTCAAAATCACCAATCAAGCTCCAATATTCACATATACACAACTTAAGCCACAATCATCATACCCATACACAACATCTCAAAACCCAAACATCATAAAACAACAAAATTACACTAGGGTTGAGAATCTTACCACACCCAAGGTCCAAGGAGACAAGATTAACCTTCTCCTTCAAGAGAGTTGGGTCCTATAACATCAAAGAACCCAAAATCTCAACATTTCACCCATGAAACTCGAAAACAAGGGCTGGAATTTCGAACAGAAACTTGTGGCTTACCTCAAAATTAATTGTATGGGTTTTGTAGAGCTCTCCGCGGTGAACGCGTGGCCGCAAACGGAGCGGCAATCGGAGCTCTAGATCAAAAGTTATGGTGATTTGAAGATCAAGTGAGAGAAAGAACTTGAGAGAGTGTTCTTCCTCCCCTCTCTTCAATTTTCAGCGTGAGTTTGAGTGTTGTGAGGAGAGAGAGTGCTGAAAACTAGAGTTTTGGTTTAGTTATGTTGGGCCAAGGGCCCACTTTGGGTCCGGTTGGCCCGGTTTGGCCCGTTCGGTCCAATCTTGGTCCGATTTCTATAAAATTGGTACCGAAATTCTCGTCTCAATCTCCTCTATCACATTTAGCCATAAAAATCACATTTTAGGCTTTCTAGAATAAATTCTCATTTATGGGTTAATTAGCCGTTAATTAACCGGGTTTTACAAGAAGCTATTTTTATAAAAAATAATTTATTTTTTCTTGAAAAATAGTTAAAGTTAACATTAATTGATACAAAAAAAAAAAGTTAAACTGACTTACAGAAGAGAAGAATATTATATAAAAATTGCAAGGACTTTATTTCAAAGGATAACTACCACTTCCAAAAATTTAATATAAAATGAACATAAGAATTAGTTGTTATCATGCATAAATTCCCTTCCTTGTCTTACACTAAGAAAAACAATGAAAATAACGTCAACACAACCTACTTGTCACTTTTTTTTGTGGTCCCCATTTCACCTCCCATGCACAACCATATATAGGAAGGCACCCTCATGGCCATGGTCTTGCCTTCTCAATACAAAATTTAAGCTTCCCCAGATATACACACCGTGCACGGTTTTCTCAATCATACAAGATTAACACCTCCTCTAACACATCCACAAGTGAGCACGTACCGTGACTAGACCACAACTGAAAGTGTGTAGTGCACAAGTTCTTTCTTACGTCATGGATTTCATCTCATTTTATGCTCTGGAATTGGGTTGCATTGGGAAAATTGTATCGAAACATGTACCAACTAAGGCGGAGACTTGTCGGCCAATGCGTTTACTACATGTCCGAATAAGGAGTGAGGTCTAAAAGTTCATGCATTCCCATGTTTAATAAGGTATTGAGAGTGGTCACGATAGGATTTGTTTAGTACATTATGGGTTACATTCCCTCAATCCTTGACAAACCTTATTTAACAATCTCAATCCCAATTTTAGAACCTCAATATTACACATTTAAAAAGGCTCCATTAATATTATATATAACTTATACTAAAGCATAACAAATTGATTTACTCTCGTAACTGTGTCACCTGTAATAGTTCATTTCTATCTATGTTACATTCTCAAATTGTTTTTGAGTATTTTCGTTATCAGCAACAAACAAATATAACCACAACATGTTTGATGAGGTTCTTATGGATATTACACCAGTTTTCCGCCAATCCTTTCATACAAAAAGGATTCTGATTTTGTAACATAAACAAAAATTACTAGGACTCCTCTTATATCTATCTTAAGAATTCTATTTTCTTAAAAAATGTTAACAATAAAAATAGGTGTATCGAAAAAAAAGTATAATAATTCCATCAGTATGTTCGTTTAATACTGTTTTAATATTAAAATTAACTCGTTCTTTATAGAAAGAAGAAATTAAATCAAACTTTATTTATTTTATATGAAGGGGTGCAAATAAGAAAAAATAACGTGGTCAGAAGAAAAAAACAAATTACAAAATCATGTAAGGATGTAGCGATTTCGCTAAAAAAAATTGGTTTTATTCTAGAAATATTGTCAAAAATTTTTGTTCACTTTCTTAATGAAGATTGGTGCTAATATATTGAGGTTGAACAAAGAAAACAATGAATTAGTAACCTATTAAGTTCAATCACTGGTGCTATTCTTTTGACCATGTTTGTCGTGTTCGGTGATTAAAAAATGATAATGATTATATCCGACTGAATATATTTGACTCTATTATGATATTGTTTTTTGGCGACTGAAACTAAATTCAAAATTATTTTTGGTAAAAAATTTGTTTAAAAAGTTATGTTGTTTAATTTCATGTGTATCTGCATGTATTGGGTTAAATTTAATTTAGTATCCATAGAAAAAAAGCCAAAGGTGATAATTTTCGTCTTCAATTTTTTTTGGTGAGTATTCCTCTTCAAATTAGTCAATCAGATCATTGCTGAACTCCTGTTTAATTCTTTGAATATAAGTAAAATTCTTCTTCTCAATCAATAATTACTTCAGATAAGAAAAGTGTTACTTATCCACTAAATAAATAAAATTTTTATACTACATGTAATCATCGTTATCCAATGTGAGTTAGTTATTTTTAGACATTTTTAGTTTCAAATTAAAATTTATTATTTTCAATTAATAATATTTAATTATTTTTAAACCCAAAAATAAATTATGACTTATTGACCACCTGCTTAGGTTCCTATAGCTTCGCCTTGAGTCTAGGACTAAAAATCACGAAACAAGACAAGTGGAAATAAACTCTTCCTCTGGTGCACATCTAAAATTTGGCAGCCCATTCTCTTCGACGTCATCTCTCTGTAGGAACCGAGCAACTATAAATTCCTTTAACTCCATCCTGGTAAGGGACATCAACCCTACTAATCACGTGATCACACCTCCACATACCTAAAACTGAAAGCGTACCGATTTATCAACCTATGTGGAACCCAACCCACCACTGCCCAAGCGTTGCTGAGGTTACTGCCATTCAACACATCTGGGGGATCATAGCTCAAGCTACACAACATGACGGAGGTCCTTCCACACCTTTAATTCTAAGTACGCAGCCAAGACTACCACAATGGCCGGACGAAACTCTGCGTCAACTGTCGATTGCTGAGCGCGAGCAAGGAGGTTAGTGTCTCTAACCTGAACCCATAAGTTGTGTAATATTATTAACATCGGAATGACATCGCATCCTACGTCCGCTTCCTTTTGAGACCCGACAGATTACATTCCTTTTCAAATGACAGGTCTATGCTTCGTACTCGAGTGTGATTGGAGTAAGGTCGCCATATAGACTAGCCGACAGACTACTCTAAGGCTACTTTGCAAGGAGATAAACCGCCCAACACCGATTTTTAAGTCATAGCTAAGGGAACTCACGGATAGGGGGCAAGTCCAAAGGTTTCTCATTTCCGTCCCACCAGGTCCTGATACCTCAGCACTACAGGAGAAGCAAAGAATAGCGGCGGTTTATTTGCCAAATTGCGGCGGTTTTAAACCGCCGCTAAAAAGATTGCTAGCGAAACAACCTCCACAGTGCATAAGGGCGCGGGAATTACATTTTGCGGCGGTTACCAGCAACCACTGGCATAACTACCGCAAATCAGTGGTTTTGCGTCGAACACCTTAGTGGCGGTTTATAACTGCCGCAGTTTTAAGGATCATATTTAATGAAATTGATTTGCGGCGGTTTTAGAACCGACGCTATTTGAGGCTTCGTTTTTTAAATATTTTATTCGCGGTGGGTTGAAACTGCCACTATTCCGACTTTTTTTTTATTTTGGGTAATTTTACAAATCTGGCCCTTTTTTTCTAAACTAATTTTAATTTAAAGGATCTTAACGTTACTTAATTTTTGTTATTTTTTATATTTTATATATTTTTCCATCTTTTTTAATTAAAGAATATTAAACTTTTTTTTCTATAAAATGCTGCACTATGGAAAAAAACTCATTAATATTTAACTGCAAAGCAATCTAACATGCCTATTTTAATAATGTCAATAAGGTATTTCAATAGTCATCTAAAAAGGTAAAGTACTTGGCTAATACTTAATGCCCCATATTTAACATAAACAAAACATGTAATGAAAATCTAAGTATCACATAAATCCTAATATCTATGTTCCTCCATGTCTGTCCAAAGAATTCATCCGTGCAGCGATGTCTGGAGGCAGCTCCCCACATTGCTGTTGGACTAGATAACTCAGCACACTCTCTATTTCCTACCTCTTCGTCTTTTCTGCTGCTAATTCATCCTCCAAAGCTTTCCTCTTCAATTTTTCGGTCGTCACCTCCGCTTGTAGTTCACACAGCATCCTTTGGGTCTCTTCTACTTGAGTTCTATCCACCGGCGGCTGTAAACTCGGACGGAAGAGTTGACTTGGTGTCGGCCCGTGTCCCATCTCACGCACTCTACTCGGGTGCTCTTTGCCCAGAGCTTGGGCAAGAGAATCATTCTCTAACAATATTCTTGTAGATTCATCCAGTTGCTCAATCTCAGATATTTTTTCCTGCAGGCATAAACATAATTACACAATCACACCAAGCTAATAGCATACTCAAGACATGTTACTTGCTAAACCCAACATGTTACAACATATATGACTAAGTGTACTTACACCAATCCTCGGAGCTTCTTCATGTATATAGCTGCCATCAGATCTTTTGTGCTTTAGGATCCATACTTCTCCCCTACCAACAGTCCTCCCTTGTAGTTGTGACTGTGATAATAAAATTTATCCCATGAATTTCACTTCTATAAATTTTTTCAATACTTCTAACATTGTTTACTCTATGAATAAATCAACACTAAAAGCCACTTATTCTCTATTACAAGTTTATATTACCTCTTCTTCCCTAGCCCTTGCCATGCTTTTAGATCCGCCAGTGTGCGTGTAAAGTTGCTTCTTTCGATTCAGCGCGTTTTGCTTACAATTCGCCTATTAAAAATCAACACTAAGCTTGAATTCAATGAAGTACTAAAACTTGCTAAGTATAGTATACATATATCCTACGTTGCAAGAGACTCAAGATAATGGGGCATTAAGTATACTAGTGTGGAATTTGAATAAACTGTACGTAATCTAAATTTAAGTATTGCTTTAACAAAAAGAATAGTTATACGGATGCAGTCCCTATTTACATATAAGAAGTTAACAATATTATTTTATTTCTAATATGCAAATGCCACCCATAACTCATACCATAACTAACGGAAAAAACATTTAGCAGCCCCTGTGAGATAGTCCAATAACAATCATATAGCATAAATTATAATAATAGGGGTACTCAACTTAAATTAATTGTCTTGTATGGTAACCTACAAAAAATAAGGTTCTAAGGAAGAATGGTGTACACCAATCTCAGCATCATGCATGTATATATTATGATCTTAGTCAAACAGCCTGTGCTGGGAATTGATATATTAAAGTGAATTAATCATGTATATTAATCAACATGGTTCAAATTCAGCTCAATCAGAATAAAAACTATTTATTTATACCAAATCATATTAACAAAACAAACGGATTACATTTTTTGATTTCAAGGATATTCATTTTTTAAAAAGGTATATGTATTAAATGAATGGGGTACCTTTGTTGCAGGATCATTAGGATACTCAATGAAACACTTCCAATGCTCTCTAGGAATTCTCTCCGGGTGCTGCTCAAGTGTCCTTGTTGCTTTGTAATGCGAGTCAAACAGCCTCCCCTTTGTGTCCTTCAAAGACTTTCCATTTGTTTTAAAAATGATTTATTGATTAAACCACTGCTATCCTGGAAGTGGAACATCTTCTGCGATGACAATGTCCAGCAAGTTGAAGGTTTGATATGTTTAAACAATGCCAAAAGTCGTTATCTTTATACAATCGTCATAAACCCTGTCTTTGCCCCGCACCTTTGCCCAACTCTTTTCACAGATAGGAAATTTGCTGAAATCAGAACCCAGCGCTCCTAGAATGCCACTCAACAGGCCAGCTCCATCTTTGACTGCTTGCAGTTCCTCATTGAACCTCTGGATGATCTTGCTACCATTAAGAGACCACTCCATAGCCTCTCTCACACTCATTTTAGCTTGTTTGATTATTCCTTCAGAATCTAACAACAAAGAAGAAAAAATGTAATTTATGTGCTCAATGTGCCCCACATGTAAGGAGCATAACAAAATCTTAAGATGATCAATTAAAAAGATTTAAAGTTCAACACTTGTTACCAATGAGATCAACATCCCAAAACTCAGTAGTCTTTCGTCGTTTGCGCTTTGCAGCATCAGAAGCAGCAAACATCCTGTCAATATGTTCCTCAAACGAATCTACCTCGTTCGCCTCCGGGTCAATGTCTTCATTGCACGGTTCCGTCACTCATGAACCGTTAGCGGCCTGTGGCTCAGGTCTTGGTTCGCTCCTGGGCGGACGAAAGGGTTGCAGAATAGCCGCTGCGAAGACACCACCATTACTGGGAGGCAGAGGGATGAGCCAGTCATCGTCATCGGATGGTGAAGACACAGGAGGTGTAGCTGGAGGCTGCTGACGCAGTGGCTCGACTCTTGTGCCTTTCTTGAAGCGAGCTTTCCTGGGCATCTTACAATCCTAATAAAAACACATGTATCATGCAAAAAAAAAAAATTCCTCATGGAAGAATAGAATAATTAACCAACAAATAGCATTACTCACATTTTAATTATGTAACAACATATTAAAAACCAATCTATATTTGTACATATAGTGATTATATAAATAGAATCTATTTTTTCCAAATGATCGGATTACATGTAAATTAGAAGAATCTAATGAAATTTCATAGGGAAAGCTGTTAATGGATGATGACACTAATAAAGTCATAGGATTTTCTGTACAGAAATGATATCTTATATACAGAATTATTAATTAAGGTATTATGATTAAAATTACCATTTTTAATATTCCTATTTATCACATGTGTATTAAATTCCAAATATTTTTAATTAACGTACTATGATTAAAATTAACATCCATCATTAATAATCATTACCATAATAAATTAAGAAACCATGGTTAAAATTAACATCCATCATTAATAATCCTAACAAAATTAATTAAGAAAATATGACTAAAGTTAATATTCCCAAATTTGCATGAACAATATCTACTCCATTAAATTCACCATTCCCGTTATCAATGTTCATATTCATAGCAGTTGTGCCAATTGCAGTTTTTTTTAATCAAGAGAATATTTTTTTACTTAATATAATTAACTTAGAAATTAGAAGGAACTATCAGTGGCCATATTCTTTAACCCTTTTTTACAGTTACATTAAAGACTAGAACATGCAACCCCCCAACCGACTTATATTTCATCTGTGAATGTTCATACCCACATAGAATTCAAGTTAAAGTTAAGTTAATTAAAAAAATAGATTGATTGCATGCAATTAGAACCGGTCAACATCTCATTTAATTGGTACTTGTGGCCAGTGGATGTCAGGTAATGTGGTTTCTTCCTAATAGCATTGATACATAGTGCACGAACTCAACTAAAAATGCTCAGGTCACAACATAGATAACTGACCTAATATGAGCAACATAACTATGAGCATGAAAGAGCTGGAACTTGTTACCTCAAAAAGCACGACGACCGGGTGGAAGATGATGTGACTGACGACCGCGAGGGAGGCAAGGGCGTACCAACGACGACTACGCTGCTCAGAACCAACCACGGGGAGAGTGAAAACAAGGGTTCAGCTATGGGAGGAGTTTGCGCGCAATTGGGGCTAATGTGAGGAAGTTTTAGAATTTATTTTATTACCTTAACCACTTCGAGGCTTGACGGTGGTGTGGACCTTGAGATAGTATAAACCCACTAGGCCACTACTAATTCAGCCTGCACTTCATAATTATATAAACTGACTAATGGAAACCTCAAATAAAACACCACTAATGCACCGTTTTCATAATTGTAAAAAGATAATATATCAATGTTTAATTTTGTTCACTAATCCCAATATATAAAACAATAAGACTACAATGCTATATATTCTACCAAAATATTTCAAATTAAAGACCAAAAGAAATACTACATACGAATATAATTTGCCTTATTATGTATTATACTTTTTCAAATCTTCTAAACATATTTGGAGATATGGTGGGATGAGAACCCTTAACTTGCGTATTAGTTTTATTTAATTGAATATTGGCAGTGATTTCAAGAATGGAAATTCTACACCTTGTATTTGTTAGAAAGACAATTTTCACCACAAATTCTTCGAATAGCTGGCATCAAGTAGGCAATAAAAAAATTTTGAATAGTAAAAGTAATAAAAAGGTACAAAAAAATTGAATAGGTGAGCTAAATATCTTTGTGTTTGAAATGAATCAAAATTGAATTCTGTGCAAAAACACAAAAACAACTAGACATAACAACGAAAACATAACTAGGATTCAACTAAGCAAATAATGAGTCACAATATTTGACAAAAACACCATCAGAAGAAATCAGGGTAGAGATGGATCAGTCTATCTGGTTCTCGTCTGGTGTTTTATTGAGGTCATAATTTCTCATGGTAGCCTTGTCACCGGTCCAAACAACCTCGTCGGAACTGTTGATGGGCACGAGTTCTTCTTCCAGTGAGTCTGGAACTATCTCCCCTAAATCTTCTGTTTCCTCTTGAAGCTCCTCTTGAGATAATCCTGAAAGTTACATCGCAACAAAATGATTTGAATAACAATACTAAAGTTTATAGAGAACATGGTCTGGCTGCCATATTCTACAAGGCTTGTTAGACTTACGTTCCCAAAGTTTCGTGAGTCCTCTTTCTATGAAATAGAATTCCTCTCGAGCCGCAAAATCCAGTTCAACCAAGAGATTGTTCTCGCATCGAGCCTAAATCAAAACAAAAAAATCATCAGAACAATTGGGCATTCGAACAAACTAGAAAGACATTACATAGGGTAATCTGAAAGTGTAACACCCTACCATACAGAGTCTTATGCTTAAGTCATAATTCAGAGATGGCAAGGTATTACGACCTCTAAAAATAACAATTTAGTACGTATAGTAGTATGAATAATTGATTATAACTAGGAGCCTTTGTAGAAAAAGGGGTAAACAAAAACCGCAACCTTAAAGCGCAACACTCCGATCGATAACGTAACGAACAAGGATAATCCAACGCGTGATTATATATATACAAAGGAGTGTCAAAAACAGGAATATCAAGACTCAAGATCCGGCTGCGAAGATAACCGTTCCGAGCATAACAATATATACATATGATAAAATAAGGAAAACCCCAAAGGAAACCCAAAGGGACACAAATACATAAAACCTATTCTCCAAAATCTCCCATAAGAGGAGTCATCACAGTTTGAATTATTTAATGGAGATAAAAGTATCTAAGCAAAACATATAAACCAAAACATAGCCCCGAGAACAAAGGATCTTCGCAAAACTAGAAGTCTCCAGCATGCCTCAACGGGAAATCTCACGTCCTGCATCTGAAAACCACAAAATCCGCATGGGTGAGAACCAGAGGTCCCCAGCATGGTAACAGCTTCCACATATATAATACATAATAATGGAGGAAAGCCGAAGGCAATCCTAGAACTTCCTCCAGATAATATCCCAGCTTATAAACAAGCTAAACCATACAAGGCAACTGACTAAAGATTCTTCAGTCTAACTAATACTGCCCTTTCCAATTCCTTCAGACCTCCCAACCACCAGCAGGAGTATAATATAGCAAAAACAGTTATATCAAACAAAGAATATACAAATAGGAGCAGTTAAGAAATTTAGACAAATAGCAATTAATATGCAGTCAAATAGGCAATCTCAAACATTTCACATAGTATGCATATGATGAATGCCTGTCCCTAGTGGCCGATGATAACATCTTGTCGGTTATAGAGCCAACCCGACAAGTCCTGGTCGCTAACCATTGGACTGTCCCTCTGTCGTGCATCCCCAAATTCGAGTTATACTCGTTATAAACTTGATCATAATCATGATCCATATACATCACCCTCATTGGTGAATATTTACGGGGGTTCGAGCTCATCCGGGCCTTTCACAGTGCCCGGCCACACTTACAACATAGGGTTAACAGAGCTTCGAGTCTCAACCTGGAGCACGTGGTGGCTAGCCACTGCTACTACCCAGGGAAACTCGTATCTCTGATAGTGGAAGTGCAAATCACAATTATCAATAATTCAGCATCAACATGCATGAATTCTCATCCATGGATCAACATCCATA
>NC_029774.3:40987328-40995630 GCF_000817695.3 Arachis duranensis
TGAACGCGTGGCCGCAAACGGAGCGGCAATTGGAGCTCTAGATCAAAAGTTATGGTGGTTTGAAGATCAAGTGAGAGAAAGAACTTGAGAGAGTGTTCTTCCTCCCCTCTCTTCAATTTCAGCGTGAGTTTGAGTGTTGTGAGGAGAGAGAGTGCTGAAAACTAGGGTTTTGGTTTAGTTATGTTGGGCCAAGGGCCCACTTTGAGTCTGATTGGCCCGGTTTGGCCCGTTCGGTCCAATCTTGGTCCGAATTCTATAAAATTGGTACCGAAATTCTCGTCTCAATCTCCTCTATCACATTTAGCCACAAAAATCACATTTTGGGCTTTCTAGAATAAATTCTCATTTATGGGTTAATTAGCCGTTAATTAACCGGGTTTTACAGAAAGTGTTCATAAGGAGGGGATTTGTTGACTCAATTCAGCAAGATTCATCCCAAAGTTTTATCTTTTAACCTGATAATATTTATTAGGGTATGCTTTCTCAAGAATACAATAAAGAACGAGACAAGAAAAAAATTTTTGCTTGAAATATAAATGCTTTATGAAGGAGTTCATTCATAGTAATCATAGCACATAGCCAAAAATGATGATCCGCATCTATCATAACGATGAAAAACCATAAGATTCTAAAAATTAAACCGGTAATTAAACTAATAAAGTTAAAAATTGAAACAATTTCAAAAGATTAACCAAAATTTAATGAAAAGTTGAAAACTCATATTACCTTTATAATCAAAATGGAAAATCAATTAGTATCATTAAGACGTTTGTACTTAGTTCTATTTAAAATCTGTTGACTTAGTAGTATTTGCTAGTTATGTTATATTGCTGCGGTCACCATCGAAATCGAATAAGAATCAGCTGTGGGATCATTCTTAACCATGTTGGAAAAGTCCTCGTGCAATTAATTAACCAACAAGAAAAGAAAAAATCTCAAGTTTTTTTCACCGTTTTTTTTCTCAGAAAATAAAATTTTAAAAACTAAATAAAAATACTAAAAATAAGAAATCTAAATAAAAATACTACCAATATTACATGAATAACCTAGTACAAGTACATGTGTTATTATTCTCTATCTCTTGTGATTTCAACATTATATATAGTGATTAATATCTTTCAAAAAAAAAGTTGATGCGTTTATTAGCATTAATCAATGACCCAAAATTCGTTATATAAGACAACTTTCTATTAGTAATATGATTTTGAGTGCTGCTTAGGATCTATTTGGGTGAACTTCTACAAAATAATAATTCTTTTAAGTGATTTTAAAAAAAATATATATTTAAATATCTCATATAAAAATATTTTTTTATTTAACAATTACGTTGGATAGAATAATATAAAAATATTTGTTTGTTTATATGTTATGTTAAAAATTTTTTATGTAACAAAATTAAAATAATAAATTATAACTTCTAATGAAATATTTTTTTATTTTTTTAGTATTTTTATTTTTACTATTGAAATTTATTAAATACAAGAAAAATATATATTTTATCAAAAAAAATTTTAATAACTTAGTGAGACCTAAATAGGTACTTATGGGAGTATGTATATTTAAAATAGAATGAAAAGAAATTATATCTATATATTCAACGAAATATTAAAGTGATGTCCAAAATAATAACATTAACAATAACAATAATAACATTTAATAAGTTGATTTTATACCTTGACCTCCTCCAGTATTTTATGCGAATGTCTAGCATCTATAGTTGTTAAGAATTCGAAACCAAATTTCTTCCGGTACTTCGCTCCAAATTGACACAAATCCTACAACGTTCAGAGTCGTATAAATCATCCGATAGTTGGCTTTGTCTTATGGTTATGGTTATAGAACCCTTGATTGGTCATCCAGTTTGCATACGTACAGAAATTAGGTCAGTAGGCGCCCTACTAATAGTTGTACCTATGTGCCTGTGTGTAGAAAATGCATCCAACCATGCTCTAATAGGCGAATTGTTGAACCATAAATCTCGAGCGAATGAAATTGCGTACACAAGTGAAGAGAACGGAGATGCCTCTTGCATCGAACGGACAAAAAAAAGCTGCTGGCACACATAAAGAGGTCATTCTCTTCCAATTTCCCTGCTTAGTCCCAACACATAAAAGGGTGAGCAAGAGAACTCTGAGTATACAGGTCTTGCGTATTAAATCTCAAGATACATACATGGTGCATGAAATTGTGATCATCAACAATGGCGCCAAAAATTTGGTAGCGCTCTCAAACGTGAATCACACTTTGTCACAACTTTGCACAACTAACCAGCAAGTGCACTAGGTCGTCCAAGTAATAAACCTTATGTGAGTAAGGGTCGATCTCACGGAGATTGTTGGTATGAAGCAAGCTATGGTCATCTTGTAAATCTCAGTTAGGCGGATTCAAATGGTTATAAAGGTTTCGAAAATAATAATAAATAAAACATAAGATAAAGATAGAGATACTTATGTAAATCATTGATGGGAATTTCAGATAAGTGTATGGAGATGCTTTGTCCCTGTTGAATCTTTGCTTTCCTACTGCTTTCATCCAATCCTTCATACTCCTTTCCATGGCAAGCTGTATGTAGGGCATCACCGTTGTCAATGGCTACATCCCATCCTCTCAGTGAAAATGGTCCAAATGCTCTTGTCACAGCACGGCTAATCATCTGTCAGTTCTCGATCATGTCGGGATAGAATCCATTGATTCTTTTGCGTCTGTCACCACGCCCAACAATCGCGAGTTTGAAGCTCATCATAGTCATTCAATCCCTGAATCCTACTCAGAATACCACAGACAAGGTTTAGACATTCCGGATTCTCAAGAATGGCCGCCAAAGGGTTCTAGCTTATACCACGAAGATTCTGATTAAGGAATCCAAGAGACACACGCTCGGTCTAAGGTAGAATGAAAGTAGTTGTCAGTCACACGTTCATAAGGATGGATGATGATGAGTGTCACGGATCATCACATCCATCAGGTTGAAGTGCAACGAATATCTTAGAACAAGAATAAGCTGAATTGAATAGAAAATAGTAGTAATTGCATTTAAACTTGAGGTATAGCAGAGCTCCACACCCTTAATCTATGGTGTGTAGAAACTCCACCGTTGAAAATACATAAGTGATGGTCCAGGCATGGCCGAATGGCCACCCCCCAAATGTGATCAATAGACCGAATGGTCAAAAGACTGGACACTAGTACAATAGTAAAAAGTTCTATTTATACTAAACTAGCTACTAGGGTTTACAGAAATAAGTCTAAGTGCAGAAATCCACTTCCGGGGCCCACTTTGGTGTGTGCTTGGGCTGAGCTTAAGCTTTACACGTGCAAAGGCTTCTCTTAGAGTTAAACACCAAGTTGTAACGTGTTTTTGGCGTTTAACTCTGGTTTGTGACGTGTTTCTGGCGTTTTACTCCAGAATGCAGCATGGAACTGGCATTGAACGCCAGTTTGCGTCGTCTAAGCTCAAACAAAGTATGGACCATTATATATTGCTGGAAAGCTCTGAATGTCTACTTTCCAAAGCCGTTAAGAGAGCGGCATTTGGTGTTCTGTAGCTCCAGAAAATCCATTTCGAGTGCAGGGAGGTCAGAATCCAACAACATCAGCAGTCCTTTTTCAGCCTGAATCAGATTTTTGCTCAGGTCCCTCAATTTCAGCCAGAAAATACCTGAAATTACAGAAAAACACACAAACTCATAGTAAAGTCCAGAAATGTAAATTTTGCATAAAAACTAATAAAAACATCCCTAAAAGTAGCTAGATCCTATTAAAAACTACCTAAAAACAATGCCAAAAAGCGTATCAATTATCCGCTCATCACAACACCAAACTTAAATTGTTGCTTGTCCCCAAGCAACTGAAAATCAAATAGGATAAAAAGAAGAGAATATACTATAAATCTCAAAATATTAATGAATATTAGTTCTAATTAGAATAGCGGGACTTGTAGCTTTTTGCTTCTGAACAGTTTTGGCATCTCACTTTATCCCTTGGAGTTTAGAATGATTGGCATCCATAGGAACTCAGAGTTCAGATAGTGTTATTGATTCTCCCAGTTAAGTATGTTGATTCTTGAACACAGCTACTTTTATGAGTCTTGGCCGTGGCCCTAAGCACTTTGTTTTCCAGTATTACCACCGGATACATAAATGCCACAAAAACATGACTGGTTGAACCTTTTCAGATTGTGACTCAGCTTTGCTAAAGTCCCCAGTTAGAGGTGTCCAGAGCTCTTAAGCACACTCTTTTTGCTTTGGATCACGACTTTAACCACTTAGTCTCAAGCTTTTCACTTAGACCTGCATGCCACAAGCACATGGTTAGGGACAGCTTGATTTAGCCGCTTAGGCCTGTATTTATTTCCTTGGGCCCTCCTATCCACTGATGCTCAAAGCCTTGGATCCTTTTTACCCTTGTCTTTTGATTTTAAGGGCTATTGGCTTTTTCTGCTTGCTTTTTCTTTTTTTATATATAATTTTTTTTCGCTACTTTTTTTTTCGCAAGCTTTGTTCTTCACTGCTTTTCTTGCTTCAAGAATCAATTTTATGATTTTTCAGATTATCAATAACATTTCTCTTTTTCATCATTCTTTCAAGAGCCAACAATTTTAACATTCATAAACAACAAGATAAAAAATATGCACTGTTTAAGCATTCATTCAGAAAACAAAAAGTATTGTCACCACATCAATATACTTAAAATAATTTCAAGGATGAATTCGAAACTCATGTACTTCTTGTTCTTTTGTATTAAAACATTTTTCATTTAAGAAAGGTGAAGGATTCATGGAATTATTCATAGCCTTAAGACATAGACTAAACACTAATGATCATGTAGTAAAGACACAAACATAGATAAACATGAAGCTTAAAAACCGAAAAACAGAGAGATAAGAACAAGGAAGTTAAGGAATGAGTCCACTTTAGTGATGGTGGCGCCTTCTTCTTGAAGGACCAATGATGTCCTTGAGCTCTTCTATGTCTCTTCCTTGCCTTTGTTGCTCCTCCCTCATTGCTCTTTGATCTTCTCTAATCTCATGGAGAATGATGGAGTGCTCTTGGTGTTCCACCCTTAATTGGTTCATATCATGACTCAATCTTTCTAGAGAAGTGTTGAGTTGTTCCCAATAGTTATTTAGAGGAAAATGCATCCCTTGAGGCATCTCAAGGATTTCTTGATGATGAGCTTCCTCATGCGTCTCTTGAGATCCATGGATGGCCTCTCTTGTTTGCTCCATCCTCTTCTTAGTGATGGGCTTGTCCTCTTCAATGAGGGTGTCTCCTTCTATGACAACTCCAGCTGAGTAGCATAGATGGCAGATAAGATGAGGAAAAGCTAGCCTTGCCAAAGTAGAGGACTTATCGGCTATTTTGTAGAATTCATGGGAGATGACTTCATGAACTTCTACTTCCTCTCCAATCATGATGCTATGGATCACGATGGCCCGATCCACAGTAACTTTGGATCGGTTGCTAGTGGGGATGATGGAGCGTTGGATGAACTCCAACCATCCTCTAGCCACAGGCTTAAGGTCCAGTCTTCTCAATTGAACCGGCTTGCCTTTCGAGTCTCTTTTCCATTGAGCTTCTTCCACACATATGTCCATGAGGACTTGGTCCATCCTTTGATCAAAGTTGACCCTTCTAGTGTAGGGGCGTGCATCTTCTTGCATCATAGGTAAGTTGAATGCCAACCTTACATTCTCCGGACTAAAATCTAAGCATTTCCCCCGAACCATTGTAAGATAATTCTTTGGATTCGAGTTCATACTTTGATCATGGTTCCTAGTGATCCATGCATTGGCATAGAACTCTTGAACCATTAAGATTCCGATTTGTTGAATGGGGTTGGTAAGAACTTCCCAACCTCTTCTTTGGATCTCATGTCGGATCTCCGGATACTCATTTTTCTTGAGCATAAAAGGGACCTCAGGGATCACCTTCTTCTTGGCCACAACTTCATAGAAATGGTCTTGATGGGCGTTTGAGATGAATATCTCCATCTCCCATTACTCGGAGGTGGAAGCTTTTGTCTTCCCTTTTCTCTTTTTAGAGGTTTCTCCGGCCTTAGGTGCCATCAATAGTTATGGAAAAATAAAAAACTATGCTTTTACCACATCAAACTTAGAATGTTTCTCATCCTCGAGCAAAAGAAGAGAAATAATAGAAGGAGAAGAAGAAGATATGGAGGAGTGGGAGAGATGTGTGGGTACGGTCAAGGGGGAGAAGTGAGGGTTGTGTTGTGTGAAAATGAAGAAGGATGAAGGGATTTATATAGTAGAGGGAGAGGGTAGTAGGTTCGGTCATTTAGGGTGGGTTTGGGTGGGAAAGAGATTTTGAATTTGAAGGTAGGTGGGGTTTATGGGAAAGAGAGAATGGATGTGAGTGGTGAAGAGGTGATGGGGAAGAAAGATTGAGGTGATTGGTAAAGGGTGTTTGGGGAAGAGTGTCATTGGATTATGTGAAGAAGAAAGAAGGTGAGTTGAGGTAGGTGGGGATCCTGTAGGGTCCACAGATCCTGAGGTGATCCTGTAGTGTCCACAAATCCTGAAGTGTCAAGGATTTAACATCCATGCACCAATTAGGCATGTAAAATGCCCTCTGCATGTAATCCTGGCGTTTAATGCCAGATTGATGCTTGTTTCTGGTATTAAACACCAGCTCTATGCTTGTTTTGGGCGTTCAACGCTAGTCTGCAGCATCTTTCTGGCGTTGAACGCCAGTTCCATGCTTGTTTCTGGCGTTTAACGCCAACTCTCCTCAGGGTGTAATCCTGGTGTTTAAATGCCAGACTGCTGCTTGTTTCTGGTGTTTAACGCCATATTCATGCTCTATTCTGGCGTTGAAGGCCAGCCAGATGCTCCTTACTGGCGTTTAAACGCCCGTAAGCTCTTCCTCCAGGGTGTGCTGTTTCTTCTGCTATTTTTGATTCTGTTTTTAATTTTAGTATTTGTTTTGTGACTCCACATGATCATGAACCTAATAAGACATAAAAGAACAATAAAAATATAGATAAATAAAAATTGGGTTGCCTCCCAATAAGCGCTTCTTTAATGTCAATAGCTTGACAGTGAGCTCTCATGGAGCTTCACATATGTTCAGAGCATTGTTGGGACCTCCCAACACCAAACTTAGAGTTTGAATGTGGGGGTTCAACACCAAACTTAGTGTTTGGTTGTGGCCTCCCAACACCAACTTAGAGTTTGATTGTGGGGGCTCTGTTTGACTCTGTATTGAGAGAAGCTTATCGTGCCTCTTTTTCATGTTTATAGAGGGATACCCTTGGACCTTAAACACAAGGTAGTCCCCATTCAATTGAAGGACTAGCTCTCCTCTGTCAACATCAATCATAGCTCCTGCTTTGGCTAGGAAAGGTCTTCCAAGAATGATGGATTCATTCTCATCCTTCCAAGTGTCTAAGATTATGAAATCAGTAGGGATGTAAGGCCTTCAACCTTTACCAACACGTTCTCTACTAATCCATAAGCTTGTTTTATTGACTTGTCTGCCATCTCTAATGAGATTCTTGCAGCTTGTACCTCAAAGATCCCCAGTTTCTCTATTACAGAGAGTGGCATAAGATTTATACCTGACCCCAGGTCACACAGAGCCTTCTCAAAGGTTATGGTGCCTATGGTACAGGATATTAAGAATTTACCAGGATCTTGTTTCTTTTGAGGTGGAGTTTGTTGAACCCATGTATCTAGTTCACTAATGAGCAAGGGAGGTTCACCTTCCCAAGTTTTATTACCAAACAAATTGGCATTCAGCTTCATGATGGCTCCTAGATATTGAGCAATTTGCTCTCCAGTTACTTCTTCATCCTCTTCAAAGGAAGAATAGTTTTCAGAGCTCGTGAATGGCAAAAGGAGGTTTAATAAAATCTCTATGGTCTCTATATGAGCCTCAGATTCCTTTAGTTCCTCAATAGGGAACTCCTTCTTGTTTGGGAGACGTCCCTTGGGGTCTTCCTCATTGGGATTCACATCCTCCCTTTCCTCTCTAGGTTCAGCCATTTTGATTATGTCAATGGCCTTGCACTCTCTTTTTGGATTCTCTTCAGTATTGCTTGGGAGAGTACTAGGAGGGGTTTCAGTGATTTTCTTACTCAGCTGGCCCACTTGTGCCTCCAAATTTCTGATGGATGACCTTGTTTCAATCATGAAACTTAAAGTTGCCTTAGACATATCAGAGACTATGTTTGCTAAGCTAGAAGAGCGCTGCTTAGAATGCTCTGTCTGTTGCTGAGAAGATGATGGAAAAGGCTTGTTATTGCTGAGCCTGTTTCTTCCACCATTATTAAAGCCTTGTTG
>NC_029774.3:40995770-41006766 GCF_000817695.3 Arachis duranensis
GATGCATTTTGCCATCCATTCAGACTCTGAGAAATCATGTTGACTTGTTGAGTCAAAATTTTGTTCTGAGCCAATATGGCATTCAGAGCATCAATTTTAAGAACTCTCTTCCTCTAAGGCATCCCATTACTCATAGAATTCCTCTCAGAAGTGTACATGAATTGGTTATTTGCAACCATGTCAATGAGTTCTTGAGCTTCTGCAGGTGTTTTCTTTAGGTGAATGGATCCACCTGCAGAATGGTCCAGTGACATCTTAAAGAACTCAGATAGACCATAATAGAATATATCCAAAATGGTCCACTCTGAAAGCATGTCAGAAGGACACCTTTTGGTCATCTGCTTGTATCTTTCCCAAGCTTCATAGAGGGATTCACCATCTTTTTGTTTGAAGGTATGAACATCCACTCTAAGCTTGCTCATCTTTTGAAGAGGAAAGAACCTAGCCAAGAAGGCCGTGACCAGCTTATCCCAAGAGTCCAAACTATCTTTAGGTTGAGAGTCCAACCATGTTCTAGCCCTGTCTCTTACAGCAAAAGGAAAAAGCATGAGACTGTAGACTTCAGGATCTACTCCATTAGTCTTAATAGTATCACAGATCTGCAAGAATTCAGTTAAAAATTGATAAGGATTTTCTGATGGAAGTCTATGGAACTTGCAGTTCTGTTGCATTAGAGTAACTAGTTGAGGTTTCAGCTCAAAATTGTTTGCTCCAATGGCAGGGATTGAGATGCTTCTTCCATCAAACTTGGAAGTGGGTGTAGTATAGTCACCAAGAATCCTCCTTGCATTATTATTTTTGGCTGCCATCTCCTCTTCCTTTTCGAAAACTTCTGTAAGGTTGTCTCTGGATTGTTGTAATTTAACTTCTCTTAGTTTCCTCTTCAGAGTCCTTTCAGGTTCAGGATCTGCTTCAACAAGAATATTCTTGTCCTTGCTCCTGCTCATATAAAAAAAGAAGGGAACAGAAAATAATAATAGGGATCCTCTTTACCATAGTAGAGAGATTCATTTATGTTAGTAGAAGAAGAAAATAATAGAAGAAGGAAAAGAGGAAAATTCAAACTCAGAGAGGAAGAAGGGGGTTCGAATTTTAAGATGAAGAGAAGTGTTAGTAAATGAATAAATAAATAGAAAGAGATGAGAGAGGGAGAAATTCGAAAATAAATTTTGAAAAAGGGTTAGTGATTTTTGAAAATTAAGAGAAGAAAAACAATTAAAATTAAAATTTGAAACAATTAGTTAATTAAAAGAATTTTGAAAAAGAGGGAGGTAATTTTCGAAAATTAGAGAGAGAAAAGTAGTTAGGTGGTTTTGAAAAAGATAAGAAATAGTAAAACAAACAAAAAGTCAACTAGTTAGTTGAAAAAGATTTGAAATTCAATTTTTGAAATGACATAAAGATAAGAAAAATAATTTTGAAAATAAATTTTAAAAATTTTCGAAAATAATAAAAAATAAAAAAGATTTGATTTTTGAAAAAGATTTTGAAAAGATAAGATTTTTAAAGTTGAAAATTTGACTTGACTTATAAGAAATAGCTAAGTTTTAAAAATTTTTGACTAAGTCAAATCAAATTTTTGAAAAATATGAGCAAAATAAGGAAAATATATTTTTTATTTTTAAATTTTTAATGAGGAGAGAGAAAAACACAGATATGACCCAAAACATGAAAATTTTGTATCAAAACACTTAATGCATGCAAGAACACTATGAATGTTAAGATGAACACCAAGAACACTTTGAAGATCAAGATGAATATCAAGAACATATTTTTGAAAGATTTTCAAGAAAAGAAAAACATGCAAGACACCAAACATAGAAAATTTTCATATTTAGACATTAAGAATTCAAAAATGCATATGAGAAACAACAAAAAACACAAAACAAGAAAATATCAAGATCAAACAAGAAGATTTACTAAAAACAACTTGAAGATCATGAAGAACACCATGCATGAAATTTTCGAAAAAAAATGCAAAAGTTTTTTAAAACCTACAATTGACACTAGATTCAAACAATAAACACAAAATATTTTTTATTTTTATGATTTTATAAAAAAAATTTGTATTTTTTTTGAAAATAATCTTTAGAAAAACAAAAAAGAGAAAAAAAATTTTTGAAAGATTTTTGGAAACTTTTTGAAAATAAAATTACCTAATATGAGCAACAAGATGAACCGTCAGTTGTCCAAACTTAAACAATCCCCAGCAACGGCGCCAAAAACTTGGTGCACGAAATTGTGATCATCAACAATGGCGCCAAAAACTTGGTAGCGCTCTCAAACGTGAATTACACTTTGTCACAAGCTATGGTCATCGTGTAAATCTCAGTTAGGCGGATTCAAATGGTTATAAAGGTTTTGAAAATAATAATAAATAAAACATAAAATAAAGATAGAGATACTTATGTAAATCATTGATGGGAATTTCAGATAAGTGTATGGAGATGCTTTGTCCCTGTTGAATCTCTGCTTTCCTACTGCTTTCATCCAATCCTTCATACTCCTTTCCATGGCAAGCTGTATGTAGGGCAACACCGTTGTCAATGGCTACATCCCATTCTCTCAGTGAAAATGGTCCAAATGCTCTTGTCACAGCACGGCTAATCATCTGTCGGTTCTCGATCATGTCAGAATAGAATCTATTGATTCTTTTGCGTCTATCACCACGCCTAACAATCGCGAGTTTGAAGCTCGTCACAGTTATTCAATCCCTGAATCCTACTCGGAATACCACAGACAAGGTTTAGACTTTCCGGATTCTCAAGAATGGCCGCCAAAGGGTTCTAGCTTATACCACGAAGATTCTGATTAAGGAATCCAAGAGACACACGCTCGGTCTAAGGTAGAACGGAAGTGGTTGTCAGTCACGCGTTCATAAGGATAGATGATGATGAGTGTCACGGATCATCACATCCATCAGGTTGAAGTGTAACGAATATCTTAGAACAAGAATAAGCTGAATTGAATAGAAAATAGTAGTAATTGCATTAAAACTCGAGGTACAGCAAAGCTCCACATCCTTAATCTATGGTGTGTAGAATCTCCATCGTTGAAAATACATAAGTGATGGTCTAGGCATGGCCAAATGGCCACCCCCAAATGTGATCAATAGACCGAATGGTCAAAATACTGGACACTAGTACAATAGTAAAAAGTTCTATTTATACTAAACTAGCTACTAGGGTTTACAAAAATAAGTCTAAGTGCAGAAATCCACTTCTGGGGCCCACTTTGATGTATGCCTGGGCTGAGCTTGAGCTTTACATGTGCAGAGGCTTCTCTTAGAGTTAAACGCCAAGTTGTAACGTGTTTTTGACGTTTAACTCTGGTTTATGACGTGTTTCTGGCGTTTTACTCCAGAATGCAGCATGGAATTGGCGTTGAACGCCAGTTTGCGTCGTCTAAGCTCAAACAAAGTATGGACCATTATATATTTCTGGAAAGCTCTAGATATCTACTTTCCAACGCCATTGAGAGCATGCCATTTGGAGTTCTGAAGCTCCAGAAAATCCATTTCAAGTGCAGGGAGGTCAGAATCCAACAACATCAGCAATCATTTTTCAGCCTGAATCAGATTTTTGCTCAGGTCCCTCAATTTTCGCTAGAAAATACCTGAAATCACAGAGAAACACACAAACTCATAGTAAAGTCCAGAAATGTGAATTTTGCATAAAAACTAATAAAAATAGCCCTAAAAGTAGCTAGATCCTACTAAAAACTACCTAAAAATAATGCTAAAAAGCGTATAAATTATCCGCTCATCAATACACTTAAAAAAGGAAAAATTAAATAAGATCAAAGTCGATCCAGATGACTAATTTTTTTTATTATCCTATTTGCTTATAAATGAAATTTCAAGAGTATAATAAGGGGAAAGGTACAAGTGTGCATGTCATATATTGCTAGCCAAATATATCTATGAATCAGCAGCCTCTTCACCGGTTTCGATTGCGTCAGGCGTGGGTTCTTCTAAGTTGCCATCCCTTGTCAACGAGATACCTTCAACATCACGCTTAGACAAATCAGTCAGACTTTGTTGGAGGGAAAGTTTGACCTCACAGTGTTCATTGTATTCACCCATGTCAAACAAATTTCTCGGCTTCACATGGACCACTACGCTCCATTCCTTATCGACTTCATCGTCCACAAAGTATACAAGGCGAGCCTCGGAAGCAAGAATGTACGGCTTGTCATCTTCACGATCACCAGTGTGAATCGGATTGCTAAAGTTAACACAGGTGTGTCCCAAAATGTCTTGCTTTATGCCTATACCAGACGTGGTGTCTGCCAGATGCATCTAAACAAGGCCACAGAAAATTGCCCACTGTAATTTAGCTCAATGATATCTACCAATCTTCCATAATAGGAGACGCCACCAACAGCCATGTTACTGTCATGAGCGCTTGCATAACTTCTAGTGTCAGAAGTGACACAAACCCTACTATTCTGGTTCTCATTCCATCCTCTCTTGATAGGGTTCTAAACCTAAATCCGTTGACATTGTACACCTTAAAGCGCTTTGCCTGAATATTAGGGCCACATGCGAGCCACTGCAGTTCTCTCGGGTGCATCATACTTCCCAGTGGTATCTACCAATGAAAAAAAGATTTTCAGAGTTGAGTGGCAGGAGGCAAGATATTAACGAAACTATAAATGGAAGAGCCATACAGAAGATTCACCTCATTCTTGAACCACTCGGCAAATTCTTTATGGACAACCTTGTCAATGTAGGCTTCGTTTCTTTTGCCAATACTTCGTAGCTGTCTTTTTCTACTAGCCCTAAAATCCCTGAGCATACCATGTGGATCTACTGTTAAAGGTATAAACAAATATTGCCTTCGATAACAATATGATTCTAAGTTTAATAACTGCACTTACTATAAGAAATTCTCCACAGTTGCGCAATTGACCAATACGTGACGATGTGCTTGAAGTCTCTCGGTTGGTGAAAGATTCAAACTCTCGGAAGCCCCTACCGCTTTGCCAATCAGTGGAAACATGCTTGTCGCGTTATTAGTCGCATCTTCGCTTGGTCGATCATCAACACGCAATGGTCGATTGATCCTGCTTTCAACGTTATCCAGATATCTCGGACAAAAAGTGAGAATCTCATTGGATAAGTAGCCCTCAGCAATTGATCCTTCCGGTGCTACCCGATTACGCGCGTACTACTTAAGACGACCTAGGTACCTTTACGAGCGAGATATGTGTTAGGTTGTTAGCTTTTGAAATAACTCAAATGTAAAATTAGTCTTATAGGTACCTTTCAATTGGATACATCTACCTATAATGCATCGGGCCCCCTAGGCGTACCTCTTCGACCAGATGCGTGGTTAGGTGTACCATGACTGTGAAGAAAGATGGTGGAAAAATTATCTCTATTTGACAAAGACTGAGGATCACATGTTCCTGTAGGAGAGAAAGTTGTTGAGGGTCTATAGATTTACTGCATAGTCATCGAAAGAAAGTTGACAAATCAGCCAGGACGACTGCCACTGGGGCTTCCAATACATTCCTGATAGCTATTGGGAGAGGATGCTCCATGAGAATGTGGTTTTCGTGACTATTCAAGCCGGATATTTTTCACTGTTGTAGGTCAATACGGCAAGATATGTTGCTCGAATGACCATCTGGAAAGACCACATTCTTTAAGTTCCTAAGAAAAACGTCCTTCTGTGAATTCGACATGGAGAATATTGCAGTGGGATACTTTCCATCTTCTCGTGGCCAGAGTTCACGCCTAATTCCCATCAGCTGGAGGTCTTTTCGAGCTTTGAGGTTGTCCTTGGATTTACCACTGTCGTTCAGTATCGTGTAGATAATGTTGTTGCACACATTTTTCTCTATGTGCATCACGTCCAGATTGTGACACAACAAATTATACTCCCAATATGGGAGTTTAAAGAATATACTCCTTTTTTTCTAAGGAGACTCATCTTGTAATGCAGCCTGTTGTCCGCGCGCTCTTTTACTGGCTTCCGTTTGCACCTTGCCAAGCTTGACATGCATATTTTCCAACTGTCTCAAAATATCTCCACCCGACAATGTTACAGGTGGACCTCTGACCTCTACCTTCCCATCAAATCTGACCCGGTCTTGCCGAAATCTGTGGCCTTGATTCAGAAAGCGCTGATGACCCATGAAATACCATTTCTGACTAAACGTGAGTCGTTTAGACTCGGCATCCAGGTTGCACGTAGGACATGCTCTCCCACTGTACGTATTTCACCCAGATAAGTTGTCCAACCCTGGAAAATCGCTGATTATCCACATCAACACAGCATGCAGCTTGAATATTTTTTCTCGCTAGCGTCGTACGTATCAACACCACCCCACAGCTACTTCAACTCATCTATCAACGGCTGTAAGTAGACATCTATGTCATTACCAGGCATCTTGGGACCGGGGATAATCATAGACAGCAAGAAAGAGCTGGGTCTCATACAACTCCATGGGGGCAGGTTGTAGGGGATGAGAATCACGGGCCAGATCGAGTACCTTCAGCTGAGATTTCCGAAGGGATTAAAGCCATCGCTAGCTAAGGCTAAGCGAACGTTGCGTAGATCACCACTGAAGTGAGTATATCTTCTATTAAATGCCTTCCATGCCTCTCCGTCTCGTGGATGCCTCAAAAAACCATCCGAGTTAGGACCTTTCTTGTGCCACAACATGTCAACAGATGTCTTACTGGACATGAACATCCGCTGCAGTCGTGGAACAAGGGAAAAGTAACGAAGAACCTTCGTTGCCTGCGGCTTCCCATTCTTCTTAACAACCACATTGATCCGGACAATGGAATTCCTCCTAGTCTTTTGCTTCCATCTCGAGGTCCCACATATCTTGCACCTAGACAGTTCTTGATCGCTGCCCTGATATAGCATGCAGTCATTCGGACATGCATCTATCTTCTTGTACGTAATACCAAGCTTTCGTATGATCCTCTTGGCATCGTGCAGTGAAACCGGAATCTTTGCATGCTCAAAGCCCTCACACAGTAACTCTAGTATTATTCCGAATGCCTTGTCGCTCATGCTGCACATGCACTTTATATGGTATAGCCTGACCAAGAAAGCCAACTTCGAGAATTTCGCACAACCCGGATACAATTCCTGCTCTCCATCCTTAAGCAACTCATCAAAATGACAGGCCGCCTGACTAGGTTTGCTGTACAAATAAGGAAACTCTTCGGCATCCCCCTCAAAATCTTTGTTGCTCGAGTCATCTTCATCAACAACAGAACCTGGAAAGTTGAATGCCTCATGAACCATGTCGCGCATTGGATCTCGGTAGACGCTACCAGGGTCAGTTTCTTGTGTCTCAGTAGCACTCTCTCCTACGTGTCTCTCCCCATGATGTAACCAAAAAGTATACTTAGCAGGAAATGGTTTTAACAGCAAGTGATCGTATGCATCCTCTCTAGTTTGGAATAGCCGGAACTCACACAAAGGACATGGACAATGTATCATCCCATCGGAGGATGCATTCGCAAATGCAAAATCTAAAAATTTGTTCAGCATCCAAAGATAAGCATGAAGAACAATCAAGACGAGGGTCAAAAGATTGAATAAGAGGATTTTGAAGCTTAATTTGGTTCACAGAAATTTATATATTTCATTTATGATCATTTTTATATATACATTAACGGTACATGTGAGATAAATCAAGGTTCCTGATATGAGAACTATAATGAATTCATCATACAAATCATTAATCATAGTAAACAATATAAGGAAATGGCTAATGCATGTGGGAAGTGAGATCCCCAAAGAAATTGTAGCCACTGTATGTTACATAAAAAAAGCCATCTTCATCCTTCTCTTCATACATGGTTTAAAAAATTGCTCCTGTAGGAGGAAGTACATTGTCCACTAAAATGAAGATGGCCTTCTCAGCACTTAACTATTGATATTATTACCAAAAGAGTATAACTAATACTCCACCTTAAATTTGTCATTTATCAGCTGAATAAATAAAATCAATGACCATGATCACTGGCTAAGAACTAAGATGTAAATACACAATTCAAATGCAGTTCAACAAGAATTAATTCAGGTCATATCACAATATAAATAAACATATCAAGTGAAGAAAAAACATATCAAGTGAACACAATTTGATTAGTATACCCCAAAACAGCTCCACTAGTCATATTATATACACCTTGCTGTGTTATGTTTAGACCAACCCCTCAAAAGTTCCTCACTTTCAACTTATTGTAAGGGTACATAAATAGCTCTACTAGTCATTTTATATTACCAAATCAAAGATTAATACTAAACCGAACCAAATAGTACAAATCAAAGTAATCATGAACCAATTTGAAATATAATAAGTGCTAGAATTCCAACACAATCTTAGGGAACAAACTCGGTCAATGAAGTAACAGAAAAGAGAAACTCAGTAAAGTCTTGAACAGAGCACTTTTTTTTGTGCTATGGTCTTAAACAGAGCAAGAGGAAACAAAAATGTGATTAACGAAGCACAAAAGCTAAACTTAGTAACTAAGAATTCTAAAAAAATGAAACTTTATAAGTAAACACGCAGAGTCCATATATAATATCTCCATTGTTTTTCATACTTGGAAAATTGACCAAAATCCTATCTTATGTAAATCAAGTTCTCTATCAATAATTAGTATATAAACCAACCAAGCTAGCTAACTGCGGAAACTAATTAAGTACTAATTTCAAGTTTCATATAAATAATAATACAAAGGAAACCTCTAATTATTTTTAAAAAAAATTAAACTAATAAAAATAAGTACATAAATAATTATATCTCTAATTGATATTTATTAAAACAAATTTCACTTCCTACTATTACTATTACTTAAAAACTCTAAGTGCATTTTATCCTTGTTGATTAATCGTTATGTATACATAGTTACATACTATTTTAATATATTTAATATATAAACTAAAAAGAATGGTTAATCATCCATTCATAGGAGACATATATGAAATAATATGTGATTAACAATTGCTTCTCTTCTAGTGACATGTAAATAGAAAGAGACTGTCATATATATTCTGATTTATCTGCCCCCTCTCTATCTCTCTCTAATCTGTTTCCTTTTATAATAATATATAGTAGAAACTAGGCCTTGCAGCTTGTATTATGGCATAACAGCTGACAAAATGGGACGGCATAAAACATGTAGGGTGAAACCAGCAGCTATGTCTGAGTATATGAATCAACGACTGACATAACATATATTTATATAGACCACAACTAGATAAAACTTAGCTCGTTCATTCTTCCGTCCAGGCACAGGCAGAGAAATATATAATAAATGAATAAATGTATTAATTATTCTATTGCAATCTATTGAACATAACAGGTACCAATCAGTCAAACTAAAAATGGAATAAAGACTCATGTATCTATATGTTTGTTATAACTTAGTAACTCCTCTTGATTTCAATAGTTAATTCATTAGTAAGAGTTTTTGGAAATTAGAATGTCACCAAATATACTGTAGCACCCTAATATTCAAATCCTTATGCTCGAGTCATAAGTCAATGATATTACGGTGGTACGACTCTCAGGTGGATTTTTAATATATAAATATAGGTAATTTCGAAAGGAGTATTAATCGAGAAGCCTGAAAGGAGTAGAAATAAAATCGCGAAGACGTATCACTCACGTTTCGACAACGAAAAGTTAAACCGCGAAGCCGAAAGCGATATACGGACAAGGCATAAAGGAGATTAAGAGATAGATAACAGATAGATATATATAACATAAGTAAATAGCCACTAGTCGCGACCCGCGAAGTTTAGGCCGGCTAGGGTACAATATGAAAGTAGTTGACAACAGTGCATCCTAATCTCTCCCAAAGGAAACATAAGAGCCTCTATAGGCAAGTTCCAAAAGAGTTCAACACATAATATAATATCTTCAAAACAAAGGTGGAGAGATTCTAAACAAAACATAAAGTAGAGAAAATAAATATCTTCGCCGTCTCTCAGACGAACCACAGTTCACTTCTGAGCACTTGGACCTGTATCTGAAAAACAAGAGATATAAAAAAAATATGCAAAAATGTATAAAGAAAAATTCAACTAAAAGTAAAAGTATGAAATCTATCATCTAAAACATCTAGAGATATCCATAAGCATCAAAGTATCTAAAATCCAAAATAAATCCAAAATAAGCAGTAAAAGTATCAAGCAGTAAAAGTATCTAAAATAAACTCAAAATACATCAAATGTATACAAAAAGTGTGCAAAGTAAGATAGCTAGCAAAGTGTTCACCGGTATCTAATGATGCCACCGGCTGCCTCCCCACACTTAAGATTAAGCATCGTCCTCGATGCTAATCCTGAGGATCAGGGATAGGTACACCGGTAGGCTCTGGCTGTGCCGCTGCGCGACGTTATTCGCGTGTTAGGGTTATCGTCATTTTAGAACGACGCGGGCGCGCACCCTGCGCGTCCGCGTGCATGGATGACACTAGGGACCTACGCGTGCGCGTACAACGCGCTTAAGCGCGGAAGGTCGAAATGGGTAAGGACGCGTGCGCGTACCGTGCGCGCACGCGTGAAAGGAGTTGGGCTGTAAGCCTAAGGTTGGCCCATAGGAGGCCTAACTCTCGGGTGCTTGGCTTGGAAGTTGCACAACTGGGCCTGCGCGTACGCGGCATGTGCGCGCTCGCGCACAATTGGTGGTTTACCCTAAAGCGCGCAGGCACGATGCGTGCGGACGCGTCATTTTCTTCTCTTGTCATATGGACGCGTACGCGTAAGATACGCGTACGTGCGACCTGAATTGGGCCAGAGGCTTAAGGTTGGCCCAGAGCTGGCTTGACTCTCTGGTGCTTGGCCTAAGATCTTGCAGCAGCTATCCGACGCGTACGCGGCAGGTGCGCGTACGCGTGCTCTCCCTTATGGTTGTATGGCGCGCACGCACGTTGTGCGCGTAAGCGTGAGGTGAGTTGGGCTCGAGGCACAACACTGGCCTAGGAGAGGCCCAACTCTCTGGATTATGGCTG
>NC_029774.3:41007132-41008147 GCF_000817695.3 Arachis duranensis
ATATATGGACAAGGCATAAAGGAGATTAAGAGATAGATAACAGATAGATATATATAACATAAGTAAATAGCCACTAGCCGCAATCCGCGAAGTTTAGGCCGGCTAGGGTACATTATGAAAGTAGTTGACAACAGTATATCCTAATCTCTCCCAAAGGAAACATGAGAGCCTCTATAGGCAAGTTCCAAAAGAGTTCAATACATAATATAATCTTTTCAGAACAAAGATGGAGAGATTCTAATCAAAGCACAAAGTAGAGGAAATAAATATCTTCGCCGTCTCTCAGACGAACCACAGCTCACTTCTGAGCACCTGGACCTGTATCTGAAAAACAAGAGATATATACGGAATGAGAACCCCGGGCCCATGGGTTCCCAGTACGGTAAAAGTGCCAAATAAATACAATGCACTGCAATAAAAACTCACTAAGCATCCTAAACTCCTTTTCACCAAATATCCAGCCTAGATTCTCACTAACCCATAAATAGGCATCTGACGTAAGGGGATACTAAATCTAGTTCATATTACACATGTTTCCCAATCCGCTGATTCTTTCACGAATCAGACTCAGAATCATAAGCAAAACCATTACCAGTTGTTCTGCCTCAGCAACTCTATATCAATACATCATACCCTTGCCTGGAGCCAGTGAAATCACATCACTACGTCCACCAAGGGGGCTCAAATGATCTCATTCAAAAATCATCATCATTGTGCAATCGCATTATCAATTCATCTCATCAAGAACAGCCCCCAACATCCACCAACACCATCATGAGGGATCTCTCAGTTGTACAAACACAAGCAATACAGACAAGTAATACACAAATAAGGTACAAGTAGAACAAGTAGCATGTAATCAGGTAACATAGCATATATGATATAGAAATCCAAAACAAATAGGCAAACCCAAACAATTCAAACATATGCAAATGATGTATGCCTGCCCTATGGCTGATGATATCATCTGTCGGTTACCAAGCCAACCCGACGTGTCCGGTAGCTAACCCGGGCA
>NC_029774.3:41009316-41011206 GCF_000817695.3 Arachis duranensis
CTGAAATGCTCATAACTAATGTTTATATATGTTGGGTCTTGGGCCCACTTAGGCCCAGTTCACTTATTTTTGTCCGTTGGCCCAATTTTGGGCCAAAACCTTTAAGATTAGCGCTTCAAACCGCACTTTAAATATTTCTACCTCCCCTAATCATAATTCCTCATTTCTTAATATTATTTACTCATAATCAAATTTCTCAACTGCAGTACCAGACAGGTCTCAGCCGGTACTGCCGGTCAAAATTCCACTGCGCGCTTTTACACAGGAAACTATGTCTTCCGACTCAGAAAAACTCACTGAATCCAAATATCATATTTAAATCATCAAATTCCAATTGCAAAATCTTCCAACCCTATTCGCTCCTACTTAACTTATTATTTAATCAATTTCGGTTAGACCGAGTATTACATTCTACCCCCCCTAACAGAAATTTTCGTCCTCGAAAATTCCACCCATCACTACGAGTACGCGAGCATAGTCTGCCTTTATATCAAATGCATAACAGCTCCAAGATCCTTTTTACTCTGCGCGCTTTCGTTGCCGCACTCTGATTTCTCTATCTACGAGGGTCTCGGTCGTTCGTTCAACGCCGACCAACAGCCTCGTCCCTCACTTTTACCGGCTCATCAACTCACACCTTATTAAATCTCGAATCATGTCATTAATAAGATTTCCATCATCGTTAATCATAGCCATTATCCCACGTCACTATAATCAATCAATGATCATCACCACACCTTAATCATACTCCATCACTATCCTCTCTCTCTCTCTCTGCCAAGCCAATTCCTCTAATCACAGTTCAACTCCAAGCATAATCTCCAAACTTACTTTCTTATTCTCAAACCCTCAAATTTCTTCATGACTTGCTGATATAAAGCCTCTGGCTTATCAATCAAAAACCCCTTTCATTTCTAGAAACCAAATGAGTTCGGAATAGCGAGTTAACAAAATCATAAGAGTTCGCATTTCCTTTAATAATCTATAAAAGCATTTGAAACGCATCTCTTTTGTTAAAATTACTCATATCCAAAATCATCTTCAAAACCAAAACCAACACTTCTTTCAAATTCTTGGGGAAAAATTTTCAACAGTACCTCTCCAAAAATTGGGGTTTACCACCTGTCACGGGTTTCCTCAAACCAATCTCAATACCGCATCGACATTTCGATTTAATGGTTTTCACATTCGTCTTTCAAAACCAACCATTATAAATCTCAAACTAAAACCAAGGTCACTATGACCAAACATCACAGTACTCATCTTCCAACACCACAACTTGCACTCTCTCATCATCTAAATCCAATTGTGCATTAATGATAATTTCCTCATCCGCTTTAGAACCATCAAAGCTCGCAGCCACAATCATTTCCAACTATTTGGGGATCATTACTTGCAGTAACCCTCTTAACCCTTCTAGTATTCAAACATAAGATACTATATTAAACTTTTACAACTCCTATTCGTAGCTATCCTGTGTTACTGCTTCCACAAGTTTCCGCTGCTTTATTCTGACCTCTCGTCTAGTACGAGCTTTATCACTTACTTCCTCAAGTACTCAACCACAACTTAGCATGACTGGCATTCACTAGATTTCTATCTATGATAGCCAAAACCACATACCAACTTAATCGTACCTTTAGCACGTCGTTACCAATCTTTCGCTTACCAATTCCCAAACTGTCGGATCTAACGGTATCCCCCGTTGTTGCAGTGAACACACGACCTTGTTGTTAGCTCTTGGTAGTATTCCGGTTGACCTTCTTAGGACATTTCTAGGACACATGTCCAACTCCTCTACAACCATGGCAAAGTCCCAATCTACCTCGACACGGAGTTCCCGAATGATGGCTTTGACGCCACCCACCAGTCATTCCATTCTGAGGTTGC
>NC_029774.3:41013859-41016046 GCF_000817695.3 Arachis duranensis
CGAGGGTCTCGGTCGTTCGTTCAACGCCGACCAACAGCCTCGTCCCTTACTTTTACCGGCTCATCAACTCACACCTTATTAAATCTCGAATCATGTCATTAATAAGATTTCCATCATCGTTAATCATAGCCATTATCCCACGTCACTATAATCAATCAATGATCATCACCACACCTTAATCATACTCCATCACTATCCTCTCTCTCTCTCTCTGCCAAGCCAATTCCTCTAATCACAGTTCAACTCCAAGCATAATCTCCAAACTTACTTTCTTATTCTCAAACCCTCAATTTCTTCATGACTTGCTGATATAAAGCCTCTGGCTTATCAATCAAAAACCCCTTTCATTTCTAGAAACCAAATGAGTTCGGAATAGCGAGTTAACAAAATCATAAGAGTTCGCATTTCCTTTAATAATCTATAAAAGCATTTGAAACGCATCTCTTTTGTTAAAATTACTCATATCCAAAATCATCTTCAAAACCAAAACCAACACTTCTTTCAAATTCTTGGGGAAAAATTTTCAACAGTACCTCCCCAAAAATTGGGGTTTACCACCTGTCACGGGTTTCCTCAAACCAATCTCAATATCGCATCGACATTTCGATTAATGGTTTTCACATTCGTCATTCAAAATCAATCATTATAAATCTCAAACTAAAACCAAGATCACTATGACCAAACATCACAGTACTCATCTTCCAACACCACAACTTGCACTCTCTCATCATCTAAATCCAAGTGTGCATTAATGATAATTTCCTCATCTGCTTTAGAACCATCAAAGCTCGCAGCCGTAATCATTTCCAACTAATTTGGGATCATTACTTGCAGTAACCCGCTTAACCCTTCTAATATTCAAACATAAGATACTATATTAAACTTTTACAACTCCTATTCGTAGCTATCCTGTGTTACTGCTTCCACAAGTTTCCGCTGCTTTATTCTGACCTCTCGTCTAGTACGAGCTTTATCACTTACTTCCTCAAGTACTCAACCACAACTTAGCATGACTGGCATTCACTAGACTCTATCTATGATAGCCAAAACCACATACCAACTTAATCGTACCTTTAGCACGTCGTTACCAATCTTTCGCTTACCAATTCCCAAACTGTCGGATCTAACGGTATCCCCCGTTGTTGCAGTGAACACACGACCTTGTTGTTAGCTCTTGGTAGTATTCCGGTTGACCTTCTTAGGACATTTCTAGGACACATGTCCAACTCCTCTACAACCATGGCAAAGTCCCAATCTATCTCGACACGGAGTTCCCGAATGATGGCTTTGACGCCACCCACCAGTCATTCCATTCTGAGGTTGCTTTCCGTTAAAGGCCTACCTAATTATTTATGCTCACCAAACCTTCTATTAAGATAGCTTAGGGTTATCCAGAACAGATCATAATTTTTCATTCGACCATGTATTACGAGTGAATACCAGCCTTCAGCATTATGTAAAGAATTAAGTTATCAGTTTTTTCTTATTACCTCAGGTACGAAAATCGGGCCTGGCAATCTCCCGATCCTTCCGGTGTGGGCAATCTCTGACCAAATGTCCTAGCTTGCCGCAATTGTAACACAAACCCGAACCATAACGACACGGTCTATTTGGGTGATGACCTCCACACCTCTGACAGCTCAAAACATCCGAGGCAGCCACTATTTGTTTTTCCCTACCCTTTCCTTGGGAATTCCTATTCGTCGCAAGGTCATTTCGCCTTTGGGGAAAACGTTGTGAGTATCCTCTTCTCTTACACTCTTGACCCCTTGTTGGGTACTTTTGATTGTGCTCCCTGCGGTGGGACTCCCGACGGTCATTCTTTGCCTCAACAACCTTCCTCACACATTCTTCAGCAATACGGCTCTTGTTCACAAGTTCAGAGAAGACCCTAATCTCCATCGGTCCAACGGAGCTCAGGATTTCACTTCGAAGTCCTCCCTCATACTTAATACACTTCCATTCCTCAAAGTCTCTTGGAGCTCCCTGACACATGCGGGAAAACCTGAATAGCTCCTCAAATTTGTCTGTATACTCAGATACGGACATAGCACCTTGCTTCAGCTGTAGTAACTCCAGTTCCTTGGCTGTTCTGGCGGAATTCGGAAAGTACTTCTTATAGAATTCCACCTGGAAGGCATCCCAAGTGATAGGATCATTCCCCTGTTGCAGGAGACGTCGAGCCCC
>NC_029774.3:41020218-41036743 GCF_000817695.3 Arachis duranensis
AATGGAATACTCACCACAAAACTTAGATAGAAATGTAGAGGATGAGAAGAGCGACGCGTGGCCGCAAACGGCTCGTCAATCGGAGCTCCGTAGCTCAAGTTATGGTGGTTTGAAGATCAAAGAGAGTTAGGTTTTCTCTCTTCTCTTCTCTCTCCCAATTTCAGCGCCCCAACCCTTCTTTTTAGGGTAAAATGAGCTGAAATGCTCATAACTAATGTTTATATATGTTGGGTCTTGGGCCCACTTAGGCCCAGTTCACTTATTTTTGTCCGTTGGCCCAATTTTGGGCCAAAACCTTTAAGATTAGCGCTTCAAACCGCACTTTAAATATTTCTACCTCCCCTAATCATAATTCCTCATTTCTTAATATTATTTACTCATAATCAAATTTCTCAGCTGCAGTACCAGACAGGTCTCAGCCGGTACTGCCGGTCAAAATTCCACTGCGCGCTTTTACACAGGAAACTATGTCTTCCGACTCAGAAAAACTCACTGAATCCAAATATCATATTTAAATCATCAAATTCCAATTGCAAAATCTTCCAACCCTATTCGCTCCTACTTAACTTATTATTTAATCAATTTCGGTTAGACCGAGTATTACATATACTATATTATCAAGTATACAACATTATCCACAACTCACATAATATTGCTTATTTCAATTTAATATTACTAATAATAGGCAAAAGATGCAGTGGTGAAGTTGTCAATGCAGGTAAGTATTGGTTATAACACATAGACAATATTATGGTTACATCAGGATCAAATCCTTCTTACTATAACCCTTTCCTAACTAGGAGAATGATCAATTCCACTACTCACATATGCAAAAGATGAATGGATGCAATATTAATAAATAAAATTTATCATAGTGGATTCAAATTTCCAAGCTTAGAGGCAGACCATAGATGCAGGATAGAATGCAAAGAGCACAATGGAGATCATTATGAAAGCTGTAGCGTATGTACGTGTTTCCAGTTCTATACACGCACCTAAAAGGAATGATGACAACCACTTTGCATCTATATATCAGGATTAGCCCAGAACCTTGTAACTAGATTAGTTTATTTAATTTCACAGTTTAAAAGCAGCATATACAGGGAGGGGGTTCAGTGATGGTTCAAAGGCTAATGGGATTTTCTTTTCTCTCATCCAAAATATTGCTTGATTCAATCCAACTCACACGATTACCCTTCAAGTACAACTAACTACAGCCGGTTAAGAAGGCAACATAAATTTGATGATCGATCGTAAGAGAAAGGGGAGGAATAAAGCAACAATGAACAATCGAATGAGCATCAAAGAATCCGTAAAATTAAATCAAACCAATGGTATCAACATGCTTTTAGGTTCACTCAAACCACTCAACCTTGTTTCTCAGGTCCACACTCATCACACAAAGCGAAAAGTACTCTATCTGTCTACACAATAAGAGATTGGCTCAAGGGTGAGAGATAGACGATATTAACATGAACCAATCAAGTCTCTATACTGAATATAAAAATTAACAGAGGAATTCATCGTTGATGATCATGGACAGAGGTATTATACTCTAATATTTGTTATCTTTTGGAAGATAAACTTGCAATCTGCTAATTAATCGTACTGAATAAAATCCCTAACTTGAAACTGCTTCAATTAGCCACAATTTATAGAAGATATAGACAAATACATGTTCAGAACTCTGAACCAATAATGAAAACCAGAAGAAAAGCTAAATGTGGAAGAACAAACCGATGAAAGGGGGAGGCAGCGATAGCTAGGATTCGCGCACGGTGGAGGACGATGTCGGGGTTTCACGCACTACCGATGAGATGCTCAACTTCATCGCCGGTGATGGAACCACGGTTGGCCGCTGCGCGATTTGACGGCGAACACGGAAGTGCCGGGTGGAGCAGATGGTACGCGGCTCTGCTCCCGCTCGTGTTTGGCGCGCTACCAAAATGAAGTGACGGGTTTCTGAAAATTTGGTGGTATGGGGGTTTCAATTAATGGCAGTAAAGTAAAAGGGGGAATTGAATTAAGGAATTGAAACTCACCTAGTGGCGTTTCTGGGTGTATTCGCGAGTAGGTTGTGCCAGAGGGAGGTTGGGTGCTCTTCGCGCCTCCGCTCGTGCTTTCGTTCGCGCCAAGAGGTTAAGTGAAATCAGGAGGGTTAGTTGAAGATATATACACCAAAATCGAAGTGGTTCGGACTGCACGGCCGATATCTAAGGACATTTAGCGGTACCTGCCAGACTGCCGTTAATCTCTGCTGGGATCTTCTAAACTAGCGGCATTTTTTGCTAGGGCCGTTATTTTTCCACTGCTAGGCTCCGCATCTGCTGTAGTGCGGAGATGACTGCAGTGGGGGAGATACTCTACCGACCAACACTTGGCACATGAGGATGCCGCTGCGGCTATGATCACGAAGCTGCTCAACCTTTATGGAAAACAAATCGACGACCACAAGCATGATTTGCAGGACGGGGCCACAACGGTCGTCGAATGGCTCCAAAAGGAACTAGACAGCTTGAGGTCCCGATATGAAAGGATGAGGTCAGCTTACAAGCATCATCAGCGTCTCCTTCAACGTGAGTTTCCCTCCGATTCCGAATCCGACGCGGTTTAGTGTTGTGGGGCGGATGTTTTGCTCATGAACCACATGCGAAGCCAGAACATTGCGTGCGGCCTCCCCGTAAATTATATTTTCTTCTTATCTAATAGACATCTCTCAGTTTAGGTTGACCTTGTTACGGTAAGCTGTGTTGCATCAGGTGCAACTTTATCTTTCTATGACTAATGTTTCATTGTACGTGAATCCTAGTAGAACCGTATTCATAATGCTACATAGAAACAGTGCATCTCATTTTCTAAATTGGGTTATATGCTGCAATTAATTAAGGAAACTAGCTAGGATTATAAAAATTAAATCATTATAAATATTCACCGATTTATTATAATCTGACCAACAAAAGCAAACCAAAATAAAAATTTTTACTAACTATTATAAATACATCATTCTTTATTTATTAGTTCATGTTTTTAATTTTTATCTTTGTCTAATAGTAGCAAGACGCTCGGATGGTGTTTTAAATTTCACTACAACAAAAACACCCATTTAGGTACACTTGAAAAGTGTAGCCAAAAATGAAAAAAATAATATCTTAGGAAAAGGCTACGCTTTTTAGGCCTCGGAGATACTTTTGTAGGCGATGCCTATACTAGTGTTGCATATTCTCAAAGGCTACGCTTTTTTGTATCAAAGGCTACGCTTCTGACCTTTGAGAATAGGGTACGCTTTTTAAGTAATGTTGTTTAGGATCAAAGGCTACGCTTTTCAGCACTAATAGTTACCATAATTCTAAAGAATATGCTACACTTTTCAGGGCTACTGCATCACTTTATAAATGTAACACATAGTATACCTATAGCTACTCTATATAAGTGTAGCCTTTTGTCCCTCATTTTTTTAAAAAAAAATTCTATTTATATTAAATTAGTTAATTATTATAAAATAAAAATGAATACATATATAATAATACCATACAATAATCTTTAAATAATAAAAATTATAATGAAACAAAGTATAATTATATAATAAACCAAAAATATTGGGATGATCATAATTTTGAGTATTCATACATATCAAAGTAGAATAAGTATACTCATATAATGCACTTAGAGTTTACTACTAATAAACTAGGAAAAACCAAAATATTATATCATATAAATGTATCTTAGCTTCTAATAAAAGACATCATCATCAAACATACATCTTTCAATTTCCATCTTTGTTAATAAACTATCATGATAAGCATCTCAATCTTCACTCGCATCTTCAGAATTATTTTGCATAATTATATAAAAAAATAATTATAATTTGAAAAAGTACAACAAGAAAAAAGTAATTAACATATTAATAACACATACAATATCCGAGCGGCATAGGATAATTCAAACTACTCTTCTTTTCATATCACCAAAAACATAAAATAAGAAACAAAACCATACTATGCTTGAATAAAAAATTAAATAAACAAAAGTCTTTTGCTTTAAAATAACAATCACATTTAGGGGATACTATAAGTCACCATAAAGGACATAACTAAAAAACCGACTAACACAACTTCATACTAAATGGGAACTAAAATCAGAAACTCAAGTGCATTGTGCAAGTGACAAGGAAAACAAAGAATTTATAGTACATAAATAATTAGTTAAATTACAACTTCATAACTAATAAAACAATCAAGGTGGAGATACAGATGAATTAATAGCATGATAATAAAGTGAAAAGAAAAAGTATGCATTGTACCTTGTCATGACACGATCAACGTTTTGATAAAATCCACTTGGGAGCTTTAACCAAAAACTTCAATTTGTTTGTTACCAAGTAAAATTCTAAGAGATTAGACTATAATCATATTTAGTCGTGATTTATCTTCATAATTCTAACCTGATACAATAAAAATGAAAGAAAAAAAAATAAAAAAACTCAATTCAGGTCAGTAACTTATTTGGAAAACAAAAGCAATCTGATAACAGCCTGGTGCACGAAATTGTGATCACACTTTTTACAACTCCGCACAACTAACCAGCAAGTGCACTAGGTCGTCCAAGTAATACCTTACGTGAGTAAGGGTCGATCCCACAGAGATTGACGGCTTGAAGCAAGCTATGGTCATCTTGTAAATCTCAGTCAGGCGGATTCAAATGGTTATGAGGTATTGATAATTAAAAGATAGATAAGATGGAAAATAACATAGAGATACTTATGTAATTCATTGGTGGGAATTTCAGATAAGCGTTTGGAGATCCTTTGTTGCTTCTGAACCTCTACTTTCCTATTGTCTTCATCCAATCATGCGTCCTCCCTTCCATGGCAAGCTGTATGATCCTCTCAGTGAAAATGGTCCGGCTACGGTCTATGTACGGCTAATCAACTGTCAGATTTCTCATCTCGGATGAAAAATACCAGGCATAGCTACCGCAGGGCTAATCATTTGTCAGTTCTCACTTGTGTCAGAATAAGATCCATTGATCCTTTTGCACACTGTCACTGCGCCTAACATTTGCGAGTTTGAAGCTCCTTATAGTCATCCCTTTCCAGATCCTACTCGGAATACCACAGACAAGGTTTAGACTTTCCGAATCTCAGGAATACTGTCTATTGATTCTAGCCTATACCACGAAGATCCTAATCACAGGGTCAGATGCTCTGTTGTTAGGAGAGACGATGCGAATACGTGGATCAGAGACCCAAGAGAGTATACTCCGGCTGGAATCCAATGACTATGTTAAACATCATGTAGACCACTTTGTGGTTGTCAGGCACGCGGATCTTGGCTAAACGAGTACTGAAGATAGTGGGTGATTGTCACGGGTCACCCCTTTAGTCTGACTTAACTGAATTAAGTACAAGAGTGGATAATGGAGAAGAAGTATGCATGAATTAAAGGAAAAACAATAGTACTTACATTAATTCATGAAGAACAGCAGCGCTCCTCACCTTAATCTATGAGGTGTAGAAACTCCACCGTTGAAAATACATAAAAACAAAAGGTCTAGGCATGGCCGAATGGCTAGCCTCCCAAATGGCATAAGAATTTGAAAACAGGGGAAAAAAGACTCCTAATACAATAGTAAAAAGTGCTATTTATATTAAACTAGTTACTAGGGTTTACAGAAAATGAGTAGATAGTGCAGAAATCTACTTCCGAGGTCCACTTGGTGTGTATTTGGGTTGCGCTTTGAAGCTTTCACGTGCATAGGCCATCCTTGGAGTTTAACGCCAGTTTGGGTGCCAGTTTGGGCATTTAACTCCAGCTTTAGTGCCAGTTCTGGCGTTTTATGCCAGAAAATGGTCTCTGGGTGGCGTTTGGATGCCAGTTTGAGCCATCAAATCTCGGGCTAATTATAAACTATTATACATTGCTGAAAATCCCATGATGTCTACTTTCTAACGCAATTAAGAGAGCGCCAATTGGGCTTTTGTAGCTCCAGAAAATCCACTTCGAGTGTAGGAAGGTCAGAATCCAACAGCATCTGCAGTCCTTTCTCAGCCTCTGAATCAGATTTTTGCTCAGGTCCCTCAATTTCAGCCAGAAAATACCTGAAATCATAGAAATACACACAAACTCATAGTAAAGTCCAGACATGTGAATTTTTCATAAAAACTAACAAAAATATACTAAAAAGTGACTAAAACTTACTAGAAACTACCTAAAAACAATGCCAAAAAGCCTATAAAATATCCGCTCATCATAAAACCAAACTTAAATTATTGCTTGTCCCCAAGCAACTAAAAACAAAATAGGATAAAAAGAAGAGACTATACAATAAATTCCAAAACATCAATGAAGCTTAGTTCCAATTAGATGAGCGGGACTAGTAGTTTTTTTACTTCTGAACAGTTTTGGCATCTCACTTTGTCCTTTGAAGTTTAGAATGATTGGCATCCATAGGAACTCAGAATTCAAATAGTGTTATTGATTCTCCTAGTTCAGTATGTTGATTCTTGAACACAACTACTTATAAGTCTTGGTCGTGACCCCAAGCATCTTATTTTTCAGTATTACCACCGAATACATAAATGCCACAGACATATAACTGGATGAACCTTTTCAGATTGTGACTCAGCTTTGCTAGAGTCCCCAGTTAGAGGTGTCCAGAGTTCTTAAGCACACTATTTTGCTTTGGATCACGACTTTAACCACTCAGTTTCAAGCTTTTCACTTGGACCTTCATGACACAAGCACATGGTTAGGGACAGCTTGATTTAGCCGCTTAGGCCAGGATTTTATTCATTTGGGCCCTCCTATCCACTAGTGCTCAAAGCCTTGGATCCTCTTTACCCTTGCCTTTTAGTTTAAAGGGTTACTGGCTTTTTCTGCTTTCTTTTTCTTTTTTTTTTTCTTTTTTTACCCCTTTTTTCTCTTTTTTTTCTGCAAGCTTTGTGTTCTTCACTGCTTTTTCTTGCTTCAAGAATCAATTTCATGATTTTTTAGATTATCAATAACATTTATCTTTTTTCATTATTCTTTCAAGAGCCAACAATTTTAACATTCATAAACTTCACTATCAAAAATATGCACTGTTCAAGCATTCATTCAAAAAACAAAAAGTTTGCCACCACATCAAAATAATTAAACTAATTTCAAGATAGAATTCGAAATTCATGCACTTCTTGTTCTTTTGAAATTAAAAACATTTTTCATTTAAGAAAGGTGAAGGATTCATGGGACATTCATAGCTTCAAGGCATAGACACTAGACACTAATGATCATGTAATAAAGACACAAACATAGACAAAACATAAAACATAAGAAACGAAAAATAGAAAAACAAATAACAAGGAAATTAAAGAATGGGTCCACCTTAGTGATGGCGGCTAGTTCTTCTTCTTAAAGATCCTATGGAGTGCTTGAGCTCCTCAATATCTCTTCCTTGCCTTTGTTGTTCCTCCCTCATGGCTCTTTGGTCCTCTCTAATTTCATTGAGGATAATGTAGTGCTCTTGATGCTCCATCCTTAGTTGCTCCATGTTGAAACTCAAATCTCCTAAAGAGGTGTTGAATTGCTCCCAATAGTTGTATGGAAGGAAATGCATCCCTTGAGGCATCTCAGGGTTTCTTGATGAGGGACTTTCTCATGCTTTTGTTGAGGTCCATGAGTGGGCTCTCCTGTTTGCTCCATCCTCTTTCTAGTGATGGGCTTTTGAGATGAATCTCTCCATCTCCCATGACTCAAATGTGGAAGCAATTGCCTTTCCTTTCCTCTTTCTAGAGGTTTCTTCAGTTTTAGGTGCCATTAATGGTTAAGGAAAAATAAAAAGCACAGCTTTTTCCACACCAAACTTAAAAGGTTTGCTCGTCCTTGAGCAAAAGAAGAAAGAAAGGAAGAGAAAAAGAAGAAATGGAGGAGATGGAGGTGTAAGAGTGGTTTGGCAAAGGGGGGTTGGGAGTGTTTGTGATGTGTGAAAATGAAGGAGTAAGGGGGGTATTTATAGGGTAAGGAGGAGAGGGAATCCGTGTGATAGAGGTTGGGTTTGGGAGGGAAATGGTTTGAATTTGAGTGGGTAGGGGTAGGTGAGTTGTATGATGGGAAATAGTGGATGGATGTGAGTGGTGAATAGATTATGGGGAAGATGGTAGGATTTGATAGGTGAATGGTGTTTGGGGAAGAGTGTTATGGAAAGGTGTGAAGAGGAATGAGAGTGAGTTCGGGTAGGTAGGGATCCTATGGGGTCTACAGATCCTGAGGTGTCGAGGATTTCTCATCCCTGCACCTTTTTTGTGTTTAAACGCCTTCTGTTGCCAATTCTGCCGTTAAACGCCAGGCTGATGCCCCTTTCTGGCATTAAACACCAGTCTGGCTGCCAATTCTGGCGTTTAACGCCCAGAATGCTGCCAGACTGGGCGTTAAACGCCCATTCTGCTACCCTTACTGGTGTTTAATGCCAGCCAGACACCAGACATCCTTTTCTGGCATTAAATGCCAGTCTGGCTGCCATTTTGGCGTTTAACGCCCAGAATGCTGCCAGACTGGGCGTTAAATGCCCATTTTGCTATCCTTACTGGCGTTTAAATGCCAATAAGCTCGTCCTCCAGGGTGTGCTACTTTTTTAATGCTGTTTTTATTCCTGCTTTAATTCTGCAACTATTTTTATGACTCCACATGATCATCAACCTAAAGAAGACATACAATAAAAATGGAAAATAAAATGAAAGAGTAATTAATATAGACAAATAAAATTGGGTACCCAATAAGGGTCGATCCCACGGAGATTGACAGCTTGAAGCAGGCTATGGTCATCTTGTAAATCTCAGTCAGGCGGATTCAAATGGTTATGAGGTATTGATAATTAAAAGATAGATAAGACAGAAAATAACATAGAGATACTTATGTAATTTATTGGTTGGAATTTCAGATAAGCATTTGGAGATGATTTGTTGCCTCTAAACCTCTGCTTTCCTATTGTCTTCATCCAATCATGCGTCCCCCCTTCCATGGCAAGTTGTATGATCCTTTCAGTGAAAATGGTCCGGCTAGGGTCTCTGTATGGCTAATCAACTATCGGATTTCTTGTCTCGGATGAAAAATACCAAGCACAGCTACCGCAGGGCTAATCATTTGTCAGTTCTCACTTGTGTCGGAATAAGTTCCATTGATCCTTTTGCACACTGTCACTGCGCCCAACATTTGTGAGTTTGAAGCTCCTTACAGTCATCCCTTTCCAGATCTTACTCGGAATACCACAGACAAGGTTTAGACGTTCCGGATCTCAAGAATGCTGTCTATTAATTCTAGCCTATACCACAAAGATCCTAATCACGGGGTCGGATGCTCTGTTATCAGGAGAGACGATGCGAATCCGTGGATCAAAGACCCAAGAGAGTATACTCTGGCTGGCGTCCAATTACTACGTTGAACATCATGTAGATCGCTTTGTGGTTGTCAGGCACGCGGATCTTGGCTAAGCGAGTACTGAAGATAGTGGGTGATTGTCACGGGTCACCCCTTCAGTTGACTTAACTGAATTAGGTACAAGAGTATATCTTGGAGAAGAAGTAGGTGTGAACTGAAGGAAAAATAATAGTACTTGCATTAATTCATGAGGAACAGTAGTGCTCCTCACCTTAATCTTTGAGGTATAGAAACTCCACCGTTGAAAATACATAAGAACGAAAAGTCTAGGCATGGCCGAATGGCCAGCCTCCCAAATGGCATAAGAATTAAAAAACATGGGAAAAAAGACTCCTAATACAATAGTAAAAAGTGCTATTTATACTAAACTAGTTACTAGGGTTTACAGAAAATGAGTAGATAGTGCATAAATCCACTTCCAGGCTCCACTTAGTGTTTGGGCTGAGCTTTGAAGCTTTCACGTGCATAGGTCATCCTTGGAGTTAAACGCCAGCTTGGGTGCCAGTTTGGGCGTTTAACTCCAGCTTTGGTGCTAGTTCTGGCGTTTTATGCTAGAAAAGGGTCTCTAGGTGGCGTTTGGACGCCAGTTTGGGCCATCAAATCTCGAGCAAAGTACAGACTATTAAACTTTGCTTGAAAGCCCAAGATGTCTAATTTCCAACGCAATTAAGAGCGCGCCAATTGGGCTTCTGTAGCTCTAGAAAATTCACTTCGAGTGCAGGGAGGTCACAATCCAACAGCATCTGCAGTCCTTTCTCAGCCTCTGAATAAGATTTTTTCTCAGGTCCCTCAATTTCAGCCAGAAAATAACTGAAATCACAGAAAAACACACAAACTCATAGTAAAGTCCAGAAATGTGAATTTTGCATAAAAACTAACAAATATATACTAAAAAGTGACTAAAACATAGTAGAAACTACCTAAAAACAATGCCAAAAGCGTATAAATTATCCGTTCATCACAGCCCAAAATTCAAATCCAAAGCATGAGTAACTGAGTAACTGAAAATAAAAGGAAGAAATCTTGCTTTTCAAAACTCAATTCAGGTCAGTAACTTATTTGGAAAATAATAGGACATACACAAATCAAATTGAAATGTCAGAAAAAAAGCTAAAAATCATAGATGCTGCTACATCACACATCTCAATTCTTTTTCATAATAATTTTATGTCCAAAAGCAACAACAACAAAAGAAGAATTTTAAGGGAGAAAATTAAATAAAATACAAAAGGAACTGCAGCAACAGGAAGCAAATCCAAATGATAGAGAGAGCACCTAAAAAAGAAAAGGATAGAACAGAAGAAGATGTAAATTGGAATTAAAATTGTGCCTATAAAAGCAGATTAGGGAAATGGGTAAATTATAACTATAGAAGCAGCAGGGTAGGGGTGACTCATGGGTGTCGGGAAAGGGGTCAATTAGAGAGTCCACAAATGGCAGGGGATTATGTGTGTGTGTGTAAGGCCCAAATAAAGGTGAAAAAGTAATTAAAAATGGCATCCAAAGATGAGAAATTAAAGAATGTGAAGCTACTTTAAGAGATATTCATTAAGCTTATTTGAATGGCATTACTTAGCATTTTAAATTCAACAACCTATTAACTATTGTAGCTCAAATCAGGAACAAGCAAATGATCAAACAGTTGGAATTAAAAAAATTTTAATTTGTATATGATGAGCGAATATTTTATACGCTTTTTGGGGGTAATTTCATGTAGATTTTAGTATGTTTTAGTTAGTTTTTAGTATAATTTTATTAGTTTTTAGGAAAAATTCATATTTCTAGACTATACTATGAGTTTGTGTGTTTTTCTGTAATTTCAGGTATTTTCTGGCTGAAATTGAGGGAGCTGAGCAAAAATCTGATTTAGGCTGAAAAAGGACTGCTGATGTTGTTGGATTCTGACCTCCCTGCACTCGAAAAAAATTTTTTGGAGCTACAGAAGTCCAATTGGTGCGCTCTCAATTGGGTTGGAAAGTAGACATCTAGGGCTTTCCAGAAATATATAATAGTTCATACTTTGCGCGAAGATAGATGACGTAAACTGGTGTTCAACGCCAGTTTCATGTTGCAGTCTGGCGTTCAGCGCCAGAAACAGGTTGCAAGTTGGAGTTCAACGCCAGAAACAGGTTACAACCTGGCGTTCAACTCCAAAAACAGCCCAGGCACGTGAGAAGCTTAAGTCTCAGCCCCAGCACACACCAAGTGGGCCCCAAAAGTAGATTTTTGCACTATCCATCCTAGTTTACTCATTTTCTGTAAACCTAGGTTACTAGTTTAGTATTTAAACAACTTTTAGAGATTTATTTTGCATCTCATGACATTTTTAGATCTGAACTTTGTACTTTTTGACGGCATGAGTCTCTAAACTCCATTGTTGGGGTGAGGAGCTCTGCAGCGTCTCGATGAATTAATGCAATTATTTCTGTTTTCCATTCAAACACGCTTGTCCCATCTAAGATGTTCATTCACGCTTCACTATGAAGAAGGTGATGATCTATGACATTCATCACCTTCCTCAATCCATGAACATGTGCCTGACAACCACCTCCGTTCTACATTAGATTGAATGAGTATCTCTTAGATTCCTTAATCAGAATCTTCGTGGTATAAGCTAGAATACATTGGCAGCATCCTTGAGAATCTAGAAAGTCTAAACCTTGTCTGTGGTATTCCGAGTAGGATTCTGGGATTGGATGACTGTGATGAGCTTAAAACTCGCGAGTTTTGGGCGTAGTGACAGACGCAAAAGGATCAATGGATCTTATTCTGACATGATCAAGAACCGACAGATGATTAGTCGTGCTGTGACAGAGCATTTGGATCATTTTCACTAAGAGAATGGGAAGTAGCCATTGACAACGGTGACGCCCTACATACAGCTTGCCATGGAAGGAGTCTTGCATGTTTTAAAGTGAGGAAGCATTATGTTACAGGAATTCAGAAGACAAAGCATCTCCAAAACTCTAACATATTCTCCATTATTGAGTAACAATTACTTATTCCAAACACTTTCACTTATTACAATTAAAGCTAAAGAACCCTATTGGTATCCTGACTAAGAATTAGAAGATAACCATAGCTTGCTTCAAGCCAACAATCTCTGTGGGATTCGACCCTTACTCACGTAAGGTATTACTTGGACGACCCAGTGCACTTGCTGATTAGTTGTGCGGATTGCAAAGGTGTGATTGTAATTTTCGTGCACCAGTATAGTATCTATTTCTCAAGCAATCTGATAGCAGCCCAAAATTCAAATCCAAAGCATGAGTAACTGAGTAACTGAAAAGAAAAGGAAGAACTCTTGCTTTTGAAACTTAATTCAGGTCGGTAACTTATTTGGAAAATAATAAGACATACACAAATCAAATTGAAATGTCTGAAAAAAGCTAAAAATTATAGATGCTGCTACATCATACATCTCAATTCTTTTTCATAATAATTTTATGTCCAAAAGCAACAAGAACAAAAGGAGAATTTTAAGGGGGAAAAAATTAAATAAAATACAATAGGAAATGCAGCAACAGGAAGCAAATCCAAATGATAGAGAGAGCACCTAAAAAAGAAAAAGATAGAACAGAAGAAGATGTAAAGTGGAATTAAAATTGTGCCTATAAAAGCAGATAAGGGAAATGGGTCAATTATAACTATAGAAGCAGCAGGGTAAGGGTGACTCATGGGCGTCGGGAAAGGGGTCAATTAGGGAGTCCACAAATGGCAGGGGATTGTGTGTGTATGGCCCAAATGAAGGTGAAAAAGTAATTAATAATGGCATCCAAAGACAAGAAATTAAAGAAGGTGAAGCTACTTTATGAGATATTCATTAAGCTTATTTGAATGGCATTACTTAGCATTCTAAATTCAATAATCTATTGACTATTGTAGCTCAAATCAGAAACAAGCAAATGCTCAAACAGTTGGAATAAAAAATTTTAATTTGTATAGTATCTATTTCTCAAGCAATCTGATAACAACCCAAAATTCAAATCCAAAGCATGATTCTCACGGGGAAAAAAGAAGAAGAATCCAAAGTAGAAAAAATCAACAAGTTTTGAAGCAATGCACAAACCAAATAGAGTTCATACTCTGGTTTTTTCTTCAGAACACTAACTATAACATAGTATAATTTCTCAAGTGATAAAATATTCTAAAGAGTTGAAGTCACAATTCAGAAACAACTATATGAGATATTCATTAAGCTTATTTGAATGGCATTACTTAGCATTCTAAATTCAATAACCTATTGACTATTGTAGTTCAAATCAGGAACAAACAAATGATCAAATAGTTGGAATAAAAAAAATTAAATTTGCATAGTATCTATATTAATTAAATCTGACAACAGCCCAAAATTTAAATCCAAACCATGAATCTCGCAAGGAAAAAAGAAGAAGAATTCAAATCAGAAAAAACCAACAAGTTTTGAAACCAACTTGGATTCATCTAATCACTTCCTGAGTAGTCAACAACGCATGTTAAAAAATTCTAAACTCAATCCACCAAATTGTTCAGGAAATGGTAATTGTAGATATGGATGTAAGTTAGATTCAGAATTCAATTATGTAATCTACAAAATTTGCATGATTAAATTTTCCAGAGAAACTCTATTTCACTCTCTGCTTTTTAACTGCTTCAGCTCATCAAAATATATAATAAAAAAACACAAAATTGGCCACCAGATGTCTGAATAAGTTCATTTGATCAAGAAAAAAAAAACAATAAAGTCAATGAATTTTCAAAGTAACAACAACCCCAATCAGCAAGTAAAATAAATAAAAGGATACAAATTTAAGTATTAATAATTTTTCAATCCGTTAAATGATCCTACAATGAAATGGACGATAAGCTTGATCACAGAAAAGCATGAACTGAATCAAAATGTAGCTGAAAAAATCGCAAGCTAAGACAATAGAAGAATGGACCTAAGGCTTATGGAACGAACCTACAAGAATGAGTTCTCCTACGCCGCAGTTCATCAATTCATGTTATTCACAGATTACTATACCAAACCCCTAAATTGAAACTCTAAAATCGGAACTCTACCCTCTCAAATTTCAGAAACCAAATGAAGGTGGATGCATACCTTCTCGACGATGGTGAACGAATGAAGAGAGGCTTTTAGTTGAGCGCAATGTCATCCTGATGTGAGCGCACAGCGAAGAGAAGCGGCGGAGTGGTGAAGACGAGTGATGACGTCATGAGTGATGAAGATGAGTTAGTGCAGAGTCTTCCTGGAGTGGTGAGTGGTGACGCCATGAGTGGTGAGTGGTGATGGCGGAGTCTTCTCTAAAATGGAGTGGTGAGTGCTGAGTCTTCTCTATTTTGGGGTATGGTGCTAAGGGGTGCAAAAAAGAAGGGATAAGCGCAGCTAACAAGGGTGAGGGATAAGCATTCGTTTCATCTAATTTGGCTGTGTTTAATTTGTATAGTATTTTTTTATAGGGTTTAATTTGTATATTATTATTTGGCTGTAAAGTGAAAAAAATTTATTAAGTGTTGAACATTTGACTTGAAATACATTAGGCATTATTTTTAAAGCGCACCTGAAACCTGACAAATAAGTTACCCTTCAAAAGCGCACTTTTTGGTGTAAAAAGTGAACCCATAACTCTTAAGACAAGGCTACGCTTTATAAGTGATATTTATAATATCTAAGGAGACACTTTTCAAGTGATGCCACAAATGTGTTTCCTATTCTCCTACAAAAAAGAAACACAGAGAAAAACGTAGCCTATTCCTAGAATAGGCTACACTTTTTAAATGTAGTCTAAAAAAAGTGTGACTAAATAGATGTTTTTCTTGTAGTGTTTAAAAATTATAACCCTGTCATCTTCAAAATGTATTTTCTTCGCTCATACCAATTTGTTATTTAAATTTTGTTATGATCACATTCAGTTGTTTCAAAATTCAAATGGTAATAATAATAATAATAATCAATAGAGTTAAACAGTTAACATATTAACTGATGACATTTTATTATATACACTACCTTCAAATGGAATCAGCAAGACATTAATTTTTTTTTTAAATTTACATCTACTTATCCCTTTATTATATTCCACTCTAATAATGAAGTACTTCTAATTTACACAATTCCTCTTTGGGTCCATCTACTGTACAGATGTACTTTCGTACAGATTTACAGATTTTTGTCTTTTATTGATCTAAAAGCGTGTCACTAAAAGTGTTGCTTAGAGAGAAAGTGTTACCCTTAATCGTTAACTTGGCTCTGATACCAATTTTTAAAATGTAATTTCTTTTTCAAGATTATTAACTCTTCATATTTTGCTTCGAATGAGTTTATAATTTGTATAGATTTGGTTGATGGTACTTTATGATTTGTAATTTCATAAAAAGTATTGAGCATTTCTACTATTACTAATTTTTATAGTTTTTCAATCTTATTTTAGTTTATAATATTCTTTTTTGCTTTGATTATTGTATATAAAATCTTTTATCTGTTTGTCTTTTTCTTTAATATAATTTTTCAAATCCTCCAAAACTTCTTTTATTTCTACACTTTCTGTTGTTTCTAAATATCTTTTTAATTTTTCAACTTCATTTTCCATCTTTTCTTTCAACAGCTTTAATTCTTTTAAGTCATAATATGGTGTTCCAGGCATTTATAAATTTTTTAAGTTTAGTTCCAACTTGTTTATATTTGTTCTTATTTCTATCCTTTTTATTATAAGGTCACTAATTTCGAACTGAAGATTATTTAATTCCCTTTTATACTCCTTTATTTTACTTTTTAATTTTTTCGCCCTTTTTCTTTTTATTTTGTTTTCTGGTCTTTCAATCTTTGTATACTTCATTATTTATCTTAGAATTTCTGCAAATTCTATCATCGATTCATCACTATTTTCTAGAGATTCTATCAATTTTTCTAACTCTTCAACTTCTCCTTTCAATTTGTCATAGATTATTTTTAGAGCTTCAAATGCTCTTTGATTTATTTCAGAAAACTGTAAATAATTCAACCGATTTTCTCTTTCAAATAGCTCTTGTTTCTTGTTTTGATAAGTTACATATATTTCTTCTTTATTTATTGTCATAATTTAGTGTTTAGGGTTTCATTTAATTTTTCGACCTTTTTTGTTAATTCTTTTATTTCA
>NC_029774.3:41038667-41039524 GCF_000817695.3 Arachis duranensis
TTGATTGATGTGTAAATGGTGCTGCTTTTTCCCAGGCATCATATACTCCTTTCATGGGGCCATTATAAATTACATAATATTTTTTATCTTGGGTGGATTTTTTGATAATTTTCGCAATTGTTTTATTTTCTGGAATTTTTTCTTCACTTGATTTGTCCACCACGCTTAGCTGGCTGAACTCTGATGATTTTGGTTGTTTTGTTGATTTCATTGCTTCGATGGCCTTTTTGAGGGATTGGATCTGTGTCCTTATATGCTGATAATGCTTGCATTTTTCAAGTTCTTGTTTGTATTTCTGAATTTCTTGATCTAATGCGTTGTAGACGAACTCCATTCTCTTGTTAATGTATCTGCAATAACATTTTTGTCACCTTTAATATATTCAATTTTTATTGGATATTGTAACAAAAATAATTGCCATCTTACCAATCGTCCATGATTATAATCAACTTTTAAATTATATCGTATGAAACCTGTTAGATAACTTGAATCTGTTCTTAATGTAAATTCTCTGGGTAGTAAATCAATTTTTCATTTCTTAAGAGATTTAATTGCTGCTAGAGTTTCCTTTTCATGAGTGGTATATCTCCGTTCTGTTGGAGTAAAAGTCCCTGAAATGTACCTGCAAAGTAATTCCTTTGGGGAATATTTAGAATCTAATGATTCTTTTTCTTGTTCCAAACTTTTTACAGTTTTCTTAGCTTTTAGACATCCTGACCAGGTTATGTCTGAAGCATCTGTTTCTACTATTAAGTAGTAATTTTCTTCTGGAATATAAAGTTCTGGAAGTTTTTCACATAAATGTTTAATCCTTTGAATTTGCATACTGTCTTTTTCATCCCATTTCCATTCTTTTT
>NC_029774.3:41041156-41042504 GCF_000817695.3 Arachis duranensis
TTGGAATGTTTATCTGAAAGTATAAATTTAAATAACATGTTTCTAATATAGAAAATATTTTAAATTTTAAGATCTTATCTATAGTAGTAGTTGGTATTTTTATACGTTTTGATTTTTGATTTATTGAAGAATCATGTGGAGCTTTTAAAACTATGTATGTTAATTCTTGAATGAATGGATGATATAGTTTTAAAAAGTTATTTCCTATGATAAAATCCATTCCAGAGTCTAACATATATATAGATGGAACAATAAACCTATAATTTTGAATAAAAATTTCAGTCATCTCTGTTTTTTGGTCAATTTTATGTATTGATTTGTTAGCTATTCTAACTCTTAATGGTTTCTTTAATTTTTTCCAATCAAGTTTTATGTTTGGACTAGCAAAGCATTGTGTTGCTCCAGAATCTATAAAAGCATTTATAAATATTTCTGTTATTTTTATAGTAATAAATGTGGCATTATTACTCAGTCTCTGAGTCTATTTCTGAGACATATTCAAAAATATAGTCTAGGTTATCATCAGATTCCTCTAATGGTTCCATAAAACAAGACTTAGCAATTTCTATTTGTTTAGTAAGATCTTTTTTATCCTTCTTTTTCGGACATTCATTTGCATAGTGTCTGTAACACCCCACCATACAGAGTCTTATGCTTAAGTCATAATTCAGAGATGGCAAGGTATTACGACCTCTAAAATAAAAATTTAGTACGTATAGTAGTATGAATAATTGATTATAACTAGGAGCCTTTGTAGAAAAAGGGGTAAACAAAAAAAATCGCAACTCAAAGCGCAACACTCCGATCGATAACGTAACGAACAAGGATAACCAACGCGTGATTATATATACAAAGGAGTGTCAAAAACATGAATATCAAGACTCAAAATCTGGCTGCGAAGATAACCGGTCCGAGCATAACAATATATACATATGATAGAAATAAGGAAAACCCCAAAGGAAACCCAAAGGGACACAAATACAAAAAAACCTATTCTCCAAAATCTCCCATAAAAGGACATAAAACCTATTCTCCAAAATTCTCCCATAAGAGGAGTCATCACAGTTTGTATTATTTAATGGAGATAAAAGTATCTAAACAAAACATATAAACCAAAACATAGCCCCGAGAACAAAGGATCTTCGTAAATCTAGAAGTCTCCAGCATGCATCAGCGGGACACCTCACGTCCTGCATCTGAAAACCACAAAATCCGTATGGGTGAGAACCAGAGGTCCCCAGCATGGTAACCGCTGATGTGTGGAAAACGATCCAACACAAAACTCACCGGCAAGTGCACCGGGTCGCATCAAGTAATAATAACTCACATGAGTGAGGTCGATCCCACA
>NC_029774.3:41045450-41047810 GCF_000817695.3 Arachis duranensis
TTCCTTCTGTTGTGTTCTCTTTGAGTTAAGATGCATAGTGTCTTCAATTGTTGACTCATGTCCTGCATAATCCTCAAAGTTGCTTGCTTCTCAAGCTCTTAATTATATGGTTAGTATGTATAAACTGAGTGTGGTTCTAGGATTGATTTTTGGTGTAGGGACACCAAACTTAATTGTTTGCCACTGCCTCAGATGCAACAAGTCAACCATATTTAAAGCCATGTATCCTTGCTAAAGGTTAATGAAATTAAAGCTAGAAAACAATTCAACAGTTGAATAATGTTTGATGGCTTGGAGCTAGAATCATGCAAGAGGTGAGAATGTGTTCTTAAATGATATCTTTGGTGGAACACCAAACTTAGAAGTTTTCATTCTCCCTCAAATTGTTTTGGTGTGCAACACCAAACTTAGCTCCTTGCAATGCATACCAATTATTCAACATTTTTATTGAAAAAGCTATGAAAAAGAAAATCACCTCAGGTTGGGTTGCCTCCCAACAAGCGCTCTTTTATTGTCACTAGCTTGACATTGACCTCCCTTTAGGGTGGTTGATGTTGGTGATGTCTCAACTTGTCACCTCTCACTGTCAGCTTTCTCTGTGTGCCTTGATGCTCAATTTCCATATGTTCAAGAGAAAGTATTTGGTTGACAGTGTAATAATCTTCTGCTCCCTGTTGTTGATATACTAGTTGCACTTTATCACCTTTAGAAAATCCTTCAGTTGGGATCCTCTTGTTCTTCCACCCTTTGTGAGCCTTTTTCTTGCTCTTCACCTTTTTCTTGCTTGTTGATCTTTTTTTCTTGACAGTTACTTGAGTTGTGATACCTTCCTTCTTGCTTATCACCCCTGCTTCCTTTTGAATCCCTTTTTCTTCTTGCATCTGTTTGTTTTTCTATTCTACTTCCTTGTCAGTTGATTGCTCTGGAAGGAGATCATTACTCATTTTGCTTGTTTCTTCATCCCTTTGTACTTCTGGAAAGACTTTCAGGGTTATGCTCTCCTCATGCATCCTGAGGGTTAACTCTCCTTGCTCTATATCCACAATGGCTCTAGCAGTGGCCAAAAATGGTCGACCAAGTATTATGGAGTCATTTCCATGTTCTGAAGAATCTAGGATCACAAAATCTGCTGGGTAGATAAACTTGTCAACCTTAACTAAAAGGTTCTCAATCAGTCCTTTAGGATATACTACTGATTGATCCACCAATTCCAAGGATATCTGCACTGGTTTCACCTCTTCTATGCCAAGCTTTTTCACTAAAGAAGATGGGATTAAATTTATGCTTGCTCCTAAGTCACACATCCCTTTGTTGATGAATAGATTTCCAATAGTGCATGGTAAGAAGAATCCTCCAGGATCTTCAAGCTTGGGAGGGAGCCCTTTTTTAATGAGTGCACTGCATTCTTCACTGAGCATCACCGTTTCCTTCTCATTCCAATCTCTTTTCTTGTTGATGAGCTCCTTTAAGAACTTGGCATATAAAGGCATTTGCTCCAAAGCTTCTGCCAAAGGTATGTTGATTTCCAACTTCTTGAAAGTCTCAAGAAATTTGTGGAAGTGCTGGTCCTTTGTTTCCTTGTGAAATCTCTGTGGATAAGGCAGTGGTGATGTTGAGCTCTTCTCCCCTTGATGTTGTTTTGGAATTGCTTCTTCCAAGATCTTCTTTCCTTTCTTCAAATTCTGTGGTTTGTTGTCTTCCTCTGTGAGTTTTCTGGAGCATTCTTGCTTATCATGTCTTTGTTGATGGCTTCATCATTCCTTGTTGGCTCAGTGTCATTCTCCATAAGCTTCTTTGTTGCTCCTTGGTTACCATCTACTAACATCTTTCCACTTCTTAGTTGCACGACCTTACATTCTTCCTTTGGGTTGGGAATGGTATCACTAGGTAGTGAACTTGATGGTTTTTCAACAGAAATTTTCTTAGAGATTTGTCCAATCTGCCTCTCTAGGTTCTTCATGGAGGCTTCTTGGTTCTTTGTTGTCAATTCTTGGTTCTTCATCAGTTTCTCCATGAGCAGCTCTAGATTGGTGATTCTCTGTGAGTCTTGTGAGATGGGTTGATTTTGGGGTGTTAATGGATGATGATAAGTGTTTTGGTTAGTTGGGTGGTTATTGGGTGGGTATTGGTTAGAATTTGGGTAGTTGTTTTGTGGTTTTCTGTATGAGTTTTGGTTAGTGTTTGGCTAGGGGTTGTGGTTTGTGTTTTTCCAATTGTTCTGGCCTGTGTTTCTTTGCCATGGTTGTTGGTTTTGGTTATGGTTATCTCCCCATCTGAGGTTGGGATGGTTCTTCCAAGATGGGTTGTAAGTATCTCCATAGACTTCATTAGTTCCAGGATTTTGGTTGTGCATGTATTGG
>NC_029774.3:41050387-41055275 GCF_000817695.3 Arachis duranensis
CTTTCCTTGGGCTACACTTCTTAGGCCACGCTTTTCCTTTTCTTTTCTTTTCTTCACCTACAATAAACCAAAACAACCACTTCAAGTATCACTAAATTCAAGAGGCTTATAAATCAATTAAAATTCAATTAAAATTAGCTCAAACCTCATGGATTAACATTAATTTCATGGTGGTTGCTTGATTTAAAGAAGTTATACATTTTCACTCCAAATCACTTACTTAGGATACAAGAAAGTGCATAAATGCTAACAAAACAAGTGAAATTAGCTTGAAAAATGGGTATATGATGACTTGTCATCAACCAGAGGTCCCCAGCATGGTAACAGCTTCCACATATATAATACATAATAATAGAGGAAAGGCGAAGGCAATCCTAGAACTTCCTCCAGATAATATCAAAGCTTATAAACAGGCTAAACCATAAAGGGCATCTGACTAAAGATTCTTCAGTCTAAATAATACTTCCCTTTCCAATTCCTTCAGACCTCCCAACCACCAGCAGGAGTATAGTATAGCAAACACAGTTATATCAACAAGGAATAAACAAATAGGAGCAGTAAACAAGAAGTATACAAATAGGAACAATTAAGGCATTTAGACAATTAGCAAGTAATATGCAGTCAAATAGGCAATCTCAAACAATTCACATAGTATGCATATGATGAATGCCTGTCCCTAGTGGCTGATGATATCATCCTGTCGGTTATAGAGCCAACCCGACAAGTCCTGGTCGCTAACCATTGGACCGTCCCTCTGTCACGCATCCCCAACTCGAGTTATACTCGTTATAAGCTTGATCATAATCATGATCTATATCCATCACCCTCACTGGTGAATATTTACGGGGGCGAGCTCATCTGGGTCTTTCACAGTGCCCGGCCACACTTATGACATAGGGTCAGAAGAGCTTCGAGTCTCAACCTGGAGCACGTGGTGGCTAGCCACTGCTTCCTCCCAGGGAAACTCTCATCTCCAACAGTGGAAGTGCAACATTCACAATTATCAATAATTCAGCATAAACATGCATGAATTCTCATCCATGGATCAACATCCATATTAGCCATCCGGCTCACGGTTCAGTCCAGAACCAGCCAATATTCATATCATACATAGCCATTCCGGCTCACGGTTAAACCCATAACCAGCCAATTCATAAACAATTACGGCCCTTCGGCCAATGGCATAACAAGCACTTCCACCACCATCCTCCACATCTCACATAATCATCAATTATCCTCATTGATTATTCATTTTCCCTTGCTTCACTCGCAAGTTACCACATCCACTAGCTCTTTCTCTCATAGCTAGGCATATCATAATGATTTAAGATATAAGTGGTGAGATCGGAGGCTTAGAAGTATGAAATTTGGCTTTTAAAACTCAAAAATCAACTTTGGGATGAAAACAGGTCCACGCGTACGCGCACTCCACGCGCACGCGCGGATGGCCTCAAAAACTTCATCGACGCGCAAGCGTCAAGCACGCTAACGCGTAGATTAAAAATTTGCCAATCGACGTGCACGCGTCAACCACGCGTACGCGTGGGTGTTCTCGTGCCCCAGGCACAACACTGGCACAGCTCTAGCATAACTCTCTGGAAAATGGCTGGGCATTGGGTGCAGCACAATCGGCGCGCCCGCGCACATCACGCGCACGCGTGGATGCCATTTTCTGGAAGATCGGCACGTACGCGCCAGGTGCGCCTACGCGCAAGGGGTTATTCTGCTAAAAAATTTCTAAGTTAAAAGCTGCAGAATTCACCAATTTAAACCCCAATCTTCCCAACCCCAATCTTCCGACGGACATAACTTCCTCATTTTAAATCGTTTTTCACCCGTTCTTCGAACGGCATGGACATCCCGGATCAAATTTCATTTCTAAACAGATTTGGTACAAAACAGAGATCCGTAGTTCAAGTTATGTCCCACCAAAGTGCGCCCAAAACCATGTTTTTCATAAAAATCACAAAGTGCCATTTTCAAAACAAGCCATTTCCAACTCTTTTCAAAATCAATCAAAACATGCCATTTTCATCCCTTTTCTTTGAAATCAATCTAAATATATCAAATTCCACATCAAGCCTCCTCAACTCACACATTGACACATTACCACAATTTACAAAATCATTGCCTACCTTAGGGCCTCTAGCCTAAGTTTTCACACCACATTACATTTTAGATACAGGAAATCGAGACCATACCTTAGCCGATTTTCCAAGCTCAACCGGAGCACTTCCAAACCACTTGTTCACAAGCTCTCAAGGTCTCAACACCTCCAAGAACAAATTTTTGCACACCAAGCCCTTTTCTCAAGCTTTCCAAAATCTCAATCAAGCTCCAATATTCACATACACACTACCTAAGCCAAAATTATCATATACCCAAACAAAACATCTCAATACCCAAACATCATAGAACAACAAATTACACTAGGATTGAGAATTTTATCATACCCAAAGTTTAAGGAGACAAAATTAATCTTCTCCTTCAAGAGAGTTGGGTCCTATAACATCAAAGAGCCCAAAATCTCAAAACTTTCACCATGAAACTCGAAATTTAGGGATGAATAACTGAAATAATTTCGTGGCTTACCTCAAGAATAAAATAATGGGTTTTGTAGAGCTCTTTGTGGTGAACGCGTGGCCGCAAACGGTGCGACAATTAGAGCTCTAGATCAAAAGTTATGGTGGTTTGAAGATCAAACAAGGGTAGAACTTTGGAGAAGTGTTCTTCCCCCTTTCATTCTCATTTCAGCGTGTTTTGTGTGTTGTGAGGAGAGAAAGTGATGAAAATTAGGGTTTTGGTTTAGTTAGGTTGGGCCAAGGGCCTAATATGGGTCCGATTAGCCCGGTTTGTCCCGTTTGGTCCAATCTTGGTCCGATTTCTACAAAATTGGTATCGAAATTCTCGTCTCAATCTTCTCTATCAAATTAAGCCATAAAAATCACATTTTTGTCTTTCTAAAATAAATTCTCATTTATGAATTAATTAGCAATTAATTAACTGGGTTTTACATTCCATCCACCTAATTGGAAATTTTGCCCACAAAAGTCAAATTTAATTACCTGAGAATAAGTGCGGATAGTCAGATCGCATCTCCGACTCAAGTTCCCTAGTGTGTTCCTCAACACCGCCTCAATTCCATGCCACTTTGACTAATGAAACCTCTTTTCCACACAATCGTTTGATACTCGTATCGTCAATTCTGATCGGAGCTACTGGAAGTGTCAGATCTTCTTTTAACTAAACCGACTCAGGTTCTAACACATGGCTAGCATCAGGAGTATACTTCTGAAATTGCGACATGTGAAACACGTCGTGCAGGTCCGAAAGGTGAGGTGGTAGAGCCATCCGATACGCCATCGGTCCAATCCTCTCCAGGATCTGAAATGGACCATTGTACCGAGGATTCAGTTTCTTCGCTTTAATCGCCCTACCTACTCCTGTGGTTGGAGTAACCTTAAGGAAGACATGATCTCTTTCCTCAAATTCCAAGGGCTTCCACCTCTAATTGGCGTAATTCTTCTAACGACTCTGCGCCTTAAGCATCATATCTCGGATCTTCTTGACTTGTTCAGTGGTCTCAGTTATCATTTTCGGCCCCAACAAGCCTTTCTCCCCAGCTTTATACCAGCATAGCGGAGGTTGACATTTCCTCCCATATAGAGCCTCATACGGAGCCATTCCAATGCTCGAATGGTAGCTATTATTGTACGCAAACTCCACTAGTGGCATATATCGATCCCAGCTCACCGGCTGATCTAGAACGCAAGCCCTCAACATATCTTCCAAGGTTTGAATCATCCTCTCGGATTGACTGTCTGTTTGAGGATGGTAAGCTGTGCTCAAGCTTAATCGGGTTCCGAAAGCTTTCTGAAATACACCCCAAAACCTCGAAGTGAAACGAGGATCTCTATCAGAGATTATAGTAGCAGGTACACTATGAAGTCTCACAATCTCCTTTATGTACAACCGTGCTAGTTCCTCAAGGGTGTATGTCATCCGAATGGGTAAAAAGTGGGCTGACTTCGTCGGTCGGTCCATTATCACCCAGATAGCATCAAAATCAGCCCTAGTCTTTGGCAATCCTGACACAAAGTCCATCGCAATGCTTTCCCACTTCTATTGCAGAACCTCTAAAGGTTGCAACATCCCGGTAGGTCTTTGATGTTCAATCTTCACCTTCTGACAAGTTAAGCACTTTGAGACAAATTCCGCCACATCATTCTTCATACTCGGCCACTAAAACATCGCCTTTAGATCATGGTACATCTTAGTACCTCCCGGGTGAATAGAGAATCCGCTTTTGTGTGCTTCCTTTAGAATATCTTGCCTCAAAGTGCCAACATCCGGCACGATGATCCTACCCTTGAATCTCCATAACCCATCTTGATCCTCCGACACTCTCCACTGTTTCCCTTGCTCAATAGCTAGTAACACCTTCGATAACGCGTCATCATTTTCCTGACCTTTAGGAGTTCGGATTTAAAATCACTTGAGATTTGTAGTCGACTCAAACACAGAGTCCCAGACACTTCTTGAACACCAATTTTCAGACTCTCAAATTCCTTGAGCAACTCCTCTTCTCGGAGCATCATCCAAGCGGCATACAACGACTTCCAATTTAACGCATCCGCCACTACATTCGCCTTCCCCAGATGGTTATTCAACTCAAAGTCGTAGTCCTTCAGTAATTCCATCTACCTCCTTTGTCTCATATTAAGCTCTTTCTGATCAAAGAGGTACTTCAAGCTCTTATGATCAGAGAAAACTTGGAACTTAACCCCATAGAGGTAATGCCTCCACACCTTCAAGGCAAACACAACTGCAGCGAGTTCCAAATCATGCGTAGGGTAACTAACTTCATGAGGTCTCAACTGTCGTGAGA
>NC_029774.3:41055516-41056090 GCF_000817695.3 Arachis duranensis
TTGGCAAAGCTATCTGTGAAAAGCCCTTGATAAACCTTCGGTAATAGCCAGCTAAACCCAGAAAACTCCTTATCTCCGTCATGGTGGTTGGTTGCTTCCAATCCATCACAGCCTCCACCTTAGTTGGATCTACGGCTATTCCCTTCTTACTCACCACATGGCCCAAAAACTTCACCTCACTCTTCCAAAACTCACACTTCGATAGTTTTGCATAGAATTTCTTCTCTTTTAGAATCTGCAACACGGTCCTCAAGTGTTCCGCATGCTCTTCTTCAGTCTTGGAGTAAATCAGTATGTCATCAATGAAGACAACAACAAATTTATCCAGAAACGGACGGAAAACTCTATTCATGTAATCCATGAATACCGCAGGAGCATTCGTCAACCCAAAGGACATTACAGTGTACTCATAATGACCATAACGAGTCCTGAAAGCGGTCTTAGGGATATCCTCACCCCTCACCCTTATCTGATGATAACCGGATCGCAAATCGATCTTGGAGAAGACTCCAGCTCCTTGTAACTGATCCATGAGATCATCAATCCTCGGCAATGGGTACTTATTCTTTATTGT
>NC_029774.3:41056331-41057866 GCF_000817695.3 Arachis duranensis
CCCGGGCACCAATTCAATAGCAAACTCAACCTCTCGGTTAGGTGGAAACTCATCAATATCCTCGGGAAACACTTCCGGAAACTCACACACAACCGGAATCTGTTCCAACCTTTGATCATCACCCGAAACGCCCGCGGTTAACAACATGATACCCTGACATTCGGTTCCGGAACAGTTCACCATCATCGAATTCAAGTAATAATTATTCACCACGACTGGCCCTTCAGTATCTTCCGGCATAAAGTACACCGACTTTGTAGAACAATCTAACAGAACATGGTTCTTAGATAACCAGTCCAATCCCAAGATAAGATCAAGACCAATCATCGGCAAGCAGACTAAATTATGAACAAAATCACACTGCTTGAACCTAAAGGAAACTTCCGGGCATCCTAGCCTAGTCACCATGGCTTCATGGGTAGCATTATACACTCTTAGATCATATCCTAAAGTTACAATCTTCAATCCTAACTCATGGGCTTTCTCAAATGCAATGAATGAATGTGATGCTCCCGAATCAAATAAGGCATTTAAAGTTTGGCCAGCCATTTCACAATTACCTCGAATAAGTGTCTCATATCCCTCGGCACCTATAGCTGAAGTGGTGAACACCCGACCAGTCTGTTGTGCTTTCCCAGCACCTTGTTTCTACCTCTCAGGACAATTTGCGGCTTTATGCCCCGCCTTTCCACAAGTGTAGCACAAACCCCATCCGGCCTTGCATGGTGCTCCCGGATGGTGACTTTCACACCTAGTACAAGCTTGATCATTCTGAGGCTGCTTCCCAAACTACTTCTAGCTTGATCATTCTGAGGCTGCTTCCCAAATCTCTTCCCTTGGAAATTGTTGTTGTTTTTGGGCCTCCTGAAAGAGCTTCCCCTCTTGAAAGACAGACCTCTAGGTGCAAAGCTCTTCCCTCGGTTCTGTGGAAATGAACCTCTGTGACTCCCTTTTTCAGCGGTTGCCCTTTTTACACACTCTTCAGCAACCCTACACTTGTTCACTAATTCGGAGAAAGTCCTAATCTCCATTGGTCCCACTGAACTAAAAATATCGCTCCGGAGTCCTCCTTCATACTTAACACACTTCCATTCTTCATATTCCACCGGAGTACCTTGGCACATACGAGAGAACCTGAACAGCTCCTCAAACTTGTCAGTATACTCTGATATGGACATAATACCCTGCTTCAGCTGTAACAATTCAAGTTCCTTGGCCGTCCTAGCAGAAGTCGGAAAGTACTTCTTATAGAACTCTTCTTGGAAAACATTCCAAGTGATATAGTCATCACCCTGCTGCAGAAGACGTCGGATACCTTGCCACCAATGGGACGCTTCACCGACAAGCATATAGGTAGCAAACTCGACACGCTGTCCTTCAGGCACCACTTGTGCTTGCGGCGCTCGCTCTATAGCCTGAAACCATGTATCAGCCTCAGTCGGACTAGTAGTCCCCTTGAACTTAGGCGGATTAACCTTCAAAAAGTTTGCCAGCGTCATCGGGCCATGAACTCCACCTCCATCATTACCATGGTT
>NC_029774.3:41058637-41059213 GCF_000817695.3 Arachis duranensis
GATAATATCAAAGCCTTATAAACAAGCTAAACCATAAAGGGCATCTGACTAAAGATACTTCAGTCTAACTAATACTTCCCTTTCCAATTCCTTTAGACCTCCCAACCACCAGCAGGAGTATAGTATAGCAAACACAGTTATATCAACAAGGAATAAACAAATAGGAGCAGTTAAGGCATTTAGACAATTAACAAGTAATATGCAGTCAAATAGGCAATCTCAAACAATTCACATAGTATGCATATGATGAATGCCTGTCCCTAGTGGCTGATGATATCATCCTGTCGATTATAGAGCCAACCCGACAAGTCCTGGTCGCTAACCATTGGACCGTCCCTCTGTCACACATCCCCAACTCGAGTTATACTCGTTATAAGCTTGATCATAATCATGATCTATATCCATCACCCTCACTGGTGAATATTTACGGGGGCGAGCTCATCTGGGTCTTTCACAGTGCCCGGCCACACTTACGACATAGGGTCAACAGAGTATCAAGTCTCAACCTGGAGCACGTGGTGGCTAGCCACTGCTACTACCCAGGGAAACTCGTATCTCCGATAGTGGAAGTGCAAA
>NC_029774.3:41059685-41065262 GCF_000817695.3 Arachis duranensis
CGCGGATGGCCTCAAAAACTTCATCGACGCGCAAGCGTCAAGCACGCTAACGCGTGGATTAAAAATTTGCCAATCGACGCGCACGCGTCAACCACGCGTACGCGTGGGTGTTCTCGTGCCCCAGGCACAACACTGGCACAGCTCTGGCATAACTCTCTGGAAAATGGCTGGGCATTGGGTGCAGCACAATCGGCGCGCCCGCGCACATCACGCGCACGCGTGGATGCCATTTTCTGGAAGATCGGCACTTTCTATAAGAACGGCGCGTACGCGCCAAGTGCACCTACGCGCGAGGGGTATTTCTGCTAAACATTTTCTAAGTTAAAAGCTGCAGAATTCACAAATTCAAACCCCTATCTTCCAATGGACATAACTTCCTCATTTTAAATCATTTTTCACCCGTTCTTCGAACGGCATGGACATCCCGGATCAAATTTCATTTCTAAACAGATTTGGTACAAAACAGAGATCTGTAGTCCAAGTTATGTCCCACCAAAGTGCGCCTAAAACCATGTTTTTCATAAAAACCACAAAGTGCCATTTTCAAAACAAGCCATTTCCAACTTTTTTCAAAATCAATCAAAACATGCCATTTTCATCCCTTTTCTTTGAAATCAATCTAAATATATCAAATTCCACATCAAACCTCCTCAACTCACACATTGACACATTACCACAATATACAAAATCACTATCTCATCATTCTAACCCACTTCACCCAAGTGGCTCAAACTCAAACATATTGACATATCATATACTATTCCTCATGACAATTCTCAACAACACCAATTCCAATAAATCATTATTGTACACAATCAACATCATACTCACCATCAACATGGTTCAACCATATACACAACCTAAGCCACAATCATCATACCCATACACAATATCTCAATACCCAACATCATAGAACAACAAAATTACACTAGGGTTGATAATCTTACCACACCCAAGGTCCAAGGAGACAAGATTAACCTTCTCCTTCAAGAGAGTTGGGTCCTATAACATCAAAAAGAACCCAAAATCTCAACATTTCACCCATGAAACTCGAAAATAAGGGCTGGAATTTCGAACAGCAACATGTGGCTTACCACAAGATTGATTGTATGGGTTTTGTAGAGCTCTCCGCGGTGAACACGTGGCCGCAAACGGAGCGGCAATCGGAGCTCTAGATCAAAAGTTATGGTGGTTTGAAGATCAAGTGAGAGAAAGAACTTGAGAGAGTGTTCTTCCCTCCATAGCCTCCATTTTCAGCATGTGAGTGTGTTTAGTGAGGAGAGAGAATACTGAAAACTAGGGTTTTGATTTAATTATGTTGGGACAAGGGCCCACTTTGGGTTCGTTTGGCCCGGTTTGGCCCGTTTGGTCCAATCTTGGCCCGAATTCTATAAAATTGGTACCGAAATTCTCGTCTCAGTCTCCTCTATCATATTTAGCCACAAAAATCACATTTTGGGCTTTCTAGAATAAATTCTCATTTATGGGTTAATTAGCCGTTAATTAACCGGGTTTTACAGTGTGGGTATCCGTGGGTTTTCTTAAAAACGAAACAAATTTAAAAAAATTGATCACGGAACAAAACACCTAGAACAGAGACAGTGATAACAACAAATCTATAGAGGCACCAATAATAACAAACCACATAAATCATTTTGACAACAAAATCATCTTTTTTCTCCAGTTTGGATAGTATTTTCTTTTTCTAAATTGATATTTTCTTTTTCTCTGAAAATTTTTATTAAGCCCATATTTTTGGGGTATCTCTTCATTATCCTAACAGCAAATTCTAATTATATTTGCAAATCTTTTTTGAGTGGCTTCTTGCATACAACGTTCCTTTATTTCCTCTCTTATTACAGCGGTTGCTCCACCAAAATTATTTTCAATTGTCCCTCTATTTATTTCTCTTATAAATCTTCCCATTATAATTTCATTAGCAGGATATGGAAGTTTTGTTATATACATACTAAGATAATGATTTTTATCTTCTTCTTTTAATTTGTAATAATGTATTCTATATTCACATATATAAGATTCCACATTACATAGATCATATATCTGGATATTAGCTAAATGGTTTTTTGCTTCTTGATATTCCTTATCATAGACTTCTTGTCTATGATCTATAATATTTTTTCCAAAGAATTCTTTATATAGAATCATTATTATATATAATATCTTATCATAAGCTGTTGTTTTTGTTGCTAAATCTTCTATTATTTGGTTTTCTATTGATGTCATATAATCTCTTATAGTTCCTTTAGTACTAAACCCTATGTAATTCCAAATATCTCTTCCAGACAATTCACTAAACTTTGGATTAGTAAAAGCTTCTAATAAAAAAGAATTCAACCAATTTTCGAAAATTTCTTTTTCATTCTTTTTACAATCTAAATCAAGCATTCTTTCTCCTTCCATTTCCTGGATTTTAGAAACGTATTTTGATGGTATTTTTGTATATTTTGAATCTTTATTTATAAACCCTTTTTTAAAAGCATAATTATCAAAATCTGTTTCTCATTTATATTGAGATTGGTTATCTCTAGATGTTCCAGCTTCATTTTTTACTTGTATTGGAATTGCTGGTTCTTCGTCACTTGAATAATCTAGGATGTGTTCTTCATTTTCTATATTTTCAAAATTTACTAATTCTTCTTCTATTTGAAATCCTTGTTCCATAATATTATTTTCTTGAGCCATTTTTAATTGTTTAAAAAGCATTGTAACTTCTTCTAATTTTTCTTCAATATTCATAATTTTAGTGGTGGTTTTACTTTTAAATCTATTATGTTGATTATATTTTGAAATTTTTCTTCTTTGGGATTCTCTTTTTCTTTATTTTTTTGAAATTTTATGGTTACTAATATTTCTTCAAGCATATCTACTATAGAATTTAATTGTGGGTTAAAAGTATGATAAAGATGTGGGGAATCATTTCCATGGTAACATTTCTTAGAAATTTCGTGTGAAAAATAAGTTTTTTCAGGTTTTTGAAGTCCTTCGATAAAACTTATAGTAAAATAAAGATTTTGAGAAAAATCATTTTGTATTGATTTTAAGAATTCGGTGTCATTACAGTTAACATTAGTTAAAATCATTAATTTTTGATCTATTAATTTTGATAACTTGATTATTTCTTCTCTTAAATCTTCTAATTTACTTTTTTCCATTAGGTGACGCTTTTCTTTGTGAAGAGTTACGGTTTAAAGTATGACTTTAAAAAGTATGGTATAACAAATCTTTAAATCTGTACCAAATTGGCTCTGTATACTAAAATTCACCTTCCTCTTTAGTATTTACCTGTTTGATTAAAATAAATCATCTCAAAAACTTAATTTTTCGATAATCCAATCCGCTCCCGATACCAAATAGTACATGTGAAACTTTAATTAATAATATTCTTCGATAAAGTTTCTGATGATAACACCCACACACGAATTCGTTAAAAAAATAAATACTCTTTAAGGCTAAATACTCAATTCACACTATCAAAAATAAAATATAAGTAACAGTTTTTTCTATGTATGAGAATTATTAAAATAAAAAAATTTTGCATTAAAATCTTACAAATTTCATTCAAATTAAATAAAATGGATAAAAATAAATAAAACTAACGACACTTATAACAAGTACAACATATACTAAGAACTTCCATGCAGTTTTTGTATTCAAATTTAATTTCCATTAATGCTTGAATGATAGAAGGTCTTTATACGTTAAATAAATTTAATTTCCATTAATGCCTAAATTTAATTTCTATTGATAAATGTCTTTACTCTATTCACTGCATTTACAAATGTTAAAATTTACGAGTGTTACATAGCTTTTTTTTTTTTTTGGCCTATCCGAATTACTTACTCAATTTATAGCAATTATTCCTCTAAGTTTTTAAGTTGTCTCCATCCCGTCTAATGCACCGCCTTTTTCTGTAACAGTCTAATATTTTAAATTTGGTTTAAGCTTTTTTTTTTTAAATTATATTAGCAGTTGATATTCAAAATTTTACGAAATCCTTTTAAAATAATATGGAATAACATATATAAAATAAATATATACGTAAATTATGAAGGTACAAATAATGATAAATTTTATTCATACCACATAATCATAAAAAAGAATATTATAGTCACAATTGTAATCACTCAATAAAGATAAACAAAATTCTTAGAAAATTTTAATTCTCTTAACATGTATCATGAAGATGGTACGGAAGGAGGGATGAAAAATAAGAGTTTTTCATTAGTCTATTTATATGGTGGCATTGTATCCATTCTAGCCACTCCGAATTTTAAAATAAAAACAGTGACGATGCAATATTATTCTTTCAAAAGTTTTTGTTAGTCGGAGTGGTGTGACTTTTAGATGTTTCTTATTTTCTAATGTTATGACATATATGGCACATATGAAATAGCTATAGCATTAAAGCACATAGAATACAAATTCGTAAACCTTGATCTCATGCTCTCGTAAGCCATAAGGCAATGTAAAATATACAAGACAATATTAATAACAATCATAAGCACACTTTTCTTAGAATCTAATTCGCGTGTGGGTGAAGTATCAAATCTGAATCGTCACTTTTCAAGACTTATACAGTTTTCTACCTTTGGAATTTGGAAATAGCTATTCGACTCAAATTTATAAATAATTGAGTTAGATTTAAAATGAATCATAAAAGAAGTTAAACGGATAACCACATCTTGTTATATTCTCAAAAAAACTGTTAGTACATGCGGTTGATAAGAGCATGACCTTCTACTATAAATTTGTAAATGAATTTATCTATCTAATTTAATTTGAATTTGATTTTGTAGTGAACTTAAAGAATAAAGCTAGTTTTCTTATCTTTTCATGTAACTAAAAATCTTTCAAATCCAATAAACATGGAATTATTTATGACTATATCTTAAAGGGTGATTTATTGTTGGTTAGGAAAGCACTACGGCTAGTGTTTTCATATATTTAAATATTGGTGAAAACTCAGGTGCAGTCGACTTCACGTGAAGTCGACTGCACCTGATATTTTACCTTAAATATTAGGACAATTTACTTAAATAAATAAAGTGAAGGAAGAATTCACCTGATTGCACATTTTTTAAAACGAATACGCAAATGCATTTTTTTGTGAATCTATAGAAACTGCTACTGGTAGTAGCGGATTACGGAAGAACATAAACCGCTGTTGGCAGCCATGGTTTACGTGCATTGGGAGGTGAACAGAAAACGCTATAGGCAGCAGCGGTTTCTGTAAAAAGAGGTTTGGCCATAAACTGCTACAGGCAGTTGCGGTTCATGTGTAATGCAACTTGAACATAAACTGCTGGAAGCAGTAGTGGTTTACGTGTAACGTATTGTATGCATATGGTGCTTGGCTATGTATACCCATTTAAGGCATTGAGGTAGTACTTTTTTTTTGAAGTAAAGTGAGCTCAACACAACAGAGTGGAGCAAGAAAAGTAGCTAAAAGCAACATCAAAATCCAAATACAACAACCCTTAGTCATCTTCAGCATGGCCATCAACAACCAAAGGGTTCACCACCAATCCATTCTTCGGGATACGTAAACGACCTGTT
>NC_029774.3:41065326-41069092 GCF_000817695.3 Arachis duranensis
TACTATTCCTTTCTAGCCAGATCGTCCATATAACAGCAAAGAATCCAATAAACCACCTTTTTCTGTCTGCCTTCCTTGGTGATGAATTCGTCCAGCTTTCGAAGTGGTGCTTTAGTGTACCTGAAAAGCTCCTCTTCTTCCCAAAGACAAGCAGCCAAGCACACCACACCTGCCAAGTGACCTCACAACCAAAAAACAGATGAAAATTAGTTTCCACAAACTTACAGCATAACAAACACATATTGTCATTCGGATCAATAACCCGTAGTCTACACAGTCTATCCTTGGTATTCATCCTGCCGACCAACACAAACCAAGAAAAAAGCTCAATCCTTGGAGGGACAAATCCTTTCCAAACTGCACTAGTGAAGCTATAGCTTGTGATTTCCTCCGGTAGAGTTTTCACCTGCAATACCCGCACAAAGGAATTAGTTGAATAAACACCTGTGTTATCAAATTTCCATACCACTATATCCTCTCTCTCAGTTGTGAGCTTGACTGATTGTAAAATTTCATGGAGTTGGTTTACTAAATCCAACTCCCATTGGAACAACTCTCTCCTCCATTGGAAACTCCAAATCCACTCTAACACATCCTAAAACCCACAATTACCTATAACAGATCCGTGAAGGTTGGAAATCGAGAAAAGCCTAGGGAACAAGTCTTTCAACACCCCATTAGGTAGCCAGCTATCCTCCCAGAAATGGATTGTCCTGCCATTCCCAAGGTCCATAGCCATACCTCTGATCATCTTCTATCGTACCTGCGGCTGGCTTATTTGTAGCTGACAGATATTCTTCCAGTGATCCCCTCTTGTGGGTACAGGCTGGGCGCCCAGCATCACAGCAATATCCAAGAGAGTTTTTTTCACAAATGGACGGCAAAGAGAGTTTTTTAACTCTAGTGCATTGCTCTGGCAAAATTAAGAAAAGCAAAAGACACGAATAAGTAACTGCTTAGTCTTTTTATCCCGCCATCGATTGGCAGAGATAAAAAATAGAGTTAGGTGTGTGTCGGATAAGATGGGTAAAGAAATTGTTTTACAAGAATATTGAATAATTATGTTGATAATAAATTACGTTGATAATTATATAAATATTTTATTTTATTAAATTCTGTTTGGTTTTTTAATGAAATAAAATATTTTTCACCTTTAAAAAAAGTATCACAATAAACATGGGACACAAAATTCACTATCAACATAAATTATTCAATATTCTTGTAAAACAATTTCTTTATCCATCTTGTCCCACACACACCCAACTCTATTTTTTCTCTCTACCAATCAACGACTAGATAAAAAGACTAAACGGTTTTGTTGACTATTCGTAAATTTCATCCATTCCTCTTGCTTTTCTTAATTTTCCAGCGGTTTACGTTCATGTTGCATTACACATAAACTGCTACTGCCTATAGCGGTTTATGCCCAAACCTCCTTCTACAGAAATCGCTGTTGCCTATGGCGATTTCTGTTCACCTCTCAATATACGTAAATTGCAGTTGCCAGTAGCGGTTTATGTTCTCCCCTAATCCGCTACTGTGTAGCGATTTCTATAAATTTATGAAAAAATGTATTTGCGTTTCATTTCTAGAAATGTGCAAGTCAATTCTTCTTTCACTTTATTTATTTAAGTAAATTGTTCAATATTAAATTAGATAGATTAATTTTTTTAAATGTATTATTTTTTAATTTCTTATTTTAAATTTAAATCTTAAATCATTACAATTTTAATTAATTAACTATTTATTAAATAATGAACCTGATTCAAAAAGTTAGGATGTTATACTTTCTGTTGTTAGTTTGATTCATGATCCCAAATTATTTTTTCTTTTTTGTCTATCTAATATGTGTTTTTTTCAGCAATGAACCGAAGGTTGGCCATAAACATCTTATTAACTCATGTTTTCCTTATAAACTACTTTGAATAGGATAAAATTATTGTTATAATTGATTATGTAATGTATTTTTTTTACTTGAGTATATCAAAATTTATCGTTTAAATTAAATCTCATTTTTTTTGTCAACCTATTTTGTATTGGATGAGCCAATTATCTTAATTTTTTAAATAATTGATTCTATAGTGTATTGTACTTAAAATTTGCTCATAAATGAATATTTATTTTTAATTTAAATTAAATCAAATGTTTCCTACAACATAAATGTAATAATTTTATATTTCACAATATCATTTGATTGGTATACCACATTAATTATTTGATTGATATATTAAAGACACAAAAAATATTAATATGTCAATTTCTTAAACGGATACTCAATTTAACTTTTGAGTACATGTATTTGTTTATAATTAATTTAAAATAGAGAGAAAGAGACCAAGAATACATGAAATATAAATTTTTATTTTTGTTTTAAATTAAATAATGTTAAAATGATAAATTAATAAACTTTAACATTTATAAATAATTATTTTATAAATATTTTATATTCATTTTATTATCTATAATAATAATGTATTCTTAATTTTAAAATTATTCTACTAAATTTATAATTTTAAAAATAAAAATACAAAAATTAATCTTTTAAAAATAATAAAAAATTTGCGTAGGTCTATTGACCCGTTAGTAGATGATTACTTTGTAAATATTTATTTTGATTTTTTTGTGACTACATTTTCATCTTCATTTTATCACACATAATAACAATGTATTCATTTTAAAGTATAATGAATTTAATTTAAATTTATTTATTTTATATATTTTTTACATTAGATAACTAAATAATCTTTTATTTATTTTTGTTTTCAAACAACTTACTTATTTATTATTAATTATGAACGTTAATTTACCATTTTTTTAAAAAAAAAACTACAAAAAGTTAATACACGGTTGAACAAACCTGCTACTGTGCGTTAATCTGTTAGGTAACAAATTTTTTCTGAGTTTCTTTAAATTACATTTTTTACATAGTCGGGCCAGGCTAAATAGATCCTAACTGGACTCGGATTCTATGGACAACCACAATCCAGACCCGCAGCCCAATTGAAGAAACTCGCACCATATTCCTCCTCCTTTAACGGCGATTGACGACTAGACCATCGTATCCATGGCTGCCTTTGATGACTGCCAAGACAGATTGATTCCAATTACAGCTGCGCTAACTGCCTCCCTCCCCATGGATCCCCTTCCCATGCTGACACTTGACGAACCAACTTTGCTCCTTATGCGATGTGAAAGGTGATGACACAACGATATCAATGTATCTTCTTCTAAGTGTGCCGTTGTGATTCGTGATGAGAAGTCTTGATTCGCTGCGCTTGCAAGCTAAGCATATTGGGTTCAGGATCACTGCTCCTGCTTGCTTTTTTCCTTCTTTTGTTTGGAGATAACTGCTCCTGCTTGTTGATGATTATTATCTTTCAGAGGTTTTTACTGGCCTTACCGGCGTGGAGGCAATAGAGAAAGAAACTAATGAAGGAGAACGAAGGAATGAACGAAATAACCACAAAATTCAATAACGCTAACACTGTAGCCAATCTCCTTCTCCTCACAAAAAATAAAAAATAAAAAATAAAATTCTTCCCTTTTCTCATAACGGATCTTCACTGCATGTAACGGATCTTCGATGCATCAGCTTTGCGACTTAACAGCCGAGCCATCTTCCTTTCCACTTATGATTCTGCTTCCTTGTAGCCGGGCCATTTTCTCCTTCTGTCGTATGATTCTGCTAGGTGTCTACATCTGTCTAACTCTTTAAAAGAACATATGTACCGTATAATTTACCTATATATAATGTAATGTACGGTTA